>NC_080571.1:61519158-61819158 GCF_030247185.1 Malaya genurostris
CTTATCATCCATAGCTTAAAAAATATGAATTGAAAGTGCATACAAATAATTTGACATGTAACAAAGTGACAGTAGAATGTTTTTACGTCAATGCGAAAATGGCATTCAGCCCCATTGGAAAAAAATTTATTAGAAAATGGATGAGAATCGTATTGATGAAATTATTATTGAACAATGGGTCACAACAGACAGATGCAATACAGAAACGTTCATGAAACAGAGGGAAGAGTTTGTTTTTTACTTTGTTAAAAAGGTTGAAAAATTTATATTACATGATTTAATTAAAAGAGAGTAGTCTACTTTTTTGAAAAATACAAAAAATAACTTACAGGAAGGAGAATTGTTAGCTGTATGCGATTTTTCAGAAAATTACACTTTTGTATACAGATGAAGTTCAAAGTCACAACTGGAATGCGCAGCAAGCCACTACTCATCCATTTGCCATTTATTTTAAGCAAAACGACATACATTTTGTTGTTATTTGCGAATATCACGATTCTATATCCATTAACTTTTTTTATCTCGATAATGATCGATTTGATGTGACAAGAATAACAGTTTCATGCGAATAAAATCTATTTCTTGTCCGATGGAGCTTTATCTCAATATAAAAATAAATAGAACTTCTCCAATCTAGTTACGCGCTCTGTTGTTCCTCCTAAGACGTCAAATGCTGCCTTACCAAGCAACGTTGCGAAAAAATGCTATTCAACATCTGTATCATAGTTATTCTTGTAACTATAATATAAGAATAACTGTGATGTAGCTGTCGAATGGCATTTTTTCGCAACATCGCATGGTTAAAAAGTCCTTCTAATTATCTAAAACATTGCAGATGATACCAAATCGATTGGACCCACCGTTTCTGGAATATATATTATTCTTAAAAGTAAGGCTAGAGCAGAAATGGCAAACTGATGATGCAAATTGTCTCTTTTGATCACAAAGAAAGCATATGCAAAATTTGAGTCAAATAAAAAATTACAAGAAAAAATCGATCTTCGATTTTCTAAACTAAAATACAAAAAATACGAATATTTTGCGTTATAAATTGAAAATATTTGGTATCATGAAAATGCAATTATTTCAAATTTTTGGTAAGATTCGGCATAAATGTATTTCTATTATTAACGTTTGTTTACCTTTTTCCTAATAAAAAGGAATAGAATTCGTTCAAACTGAAGAAAAAAATTTTCGAGGTGTAGAAAAGCATGTCAGTTTTATTCGTGTTCACGTTATACAATTATGTCTCTAACATTACCCAGACGTATTTTTACCTTTTTTTTAATTATAAAAAATAGATATAGAATTCGCTCAAACTATAGAAAATTTTTCCGAGGCCCGGAGGGTCGAATGTCATATACAAATCGATTCAGCTCGACGAACTGAGCAAACGTCCGTGTGTGTATGTTTGTGTGTCTGTATGTGTGTTGTCAACTAAGAGGTCGAGATCTCAGAGATGGCTGGACCGATTATGATCAAACTAGTCGCAAATGAAAGGTCTCCCCGTCACCCTGAACGCTATTGAATGGTTTTGAGATCGGATGTAACCTTGAAAATAGAATATGTTTTTAGACTTAGATTCCGCACGGTAATAGCTATCCAACAAGCCATAGATTGTTTTTGTGTAAGTGACTTTTCGTATTATTCCAGTAGTAGAAGTTTTGAGCGCTGTATGAAAAAGCAATGCTTGGGAGCAACGTGAAACACGATTATTTATACTGTTACATACAATTGTTTCTAAGAACCAAAAAGACTGTGTACAGCATACTTTTTCATGACATTTTGCCTCGGACCGATTTTAGCACAGTTCGTTTTTAGCAACATAATTGTTCGGATATGACACATGTAAACCGGATGATGGCAGCATTATCGAGTTGAAAGCTATTCCATAATTATATTGATTTCAACTACTTACAGCAATAAATGCTGGAAGAACATAACACCCATCTACCATTCGAATCAGTTCGTCGAGATCAGCAAATGCGTGTGTGATAAATAATTTCACTCAATTTTCTCGGAAATGACTCAACCGTGTTCTACAAACTCAGATTTATATGAAAAGTCGTATGCTCCCAAACAAGGTTCCTGAATTACATTTGAATTCGACTTCTGGTTCCGGAACTACAGGATGATCTGTTTCGACATTTCAAAGTAATGAGTGATTAAAAACTTAAATTGCCGCTTAAAACGACGGTCATTGAAATAATATCATGAAAACTGAAACACCGAAGAATATTCATGCAAAAAACACATGCAGATTTATAAAAAAAGGATTCATCTCACTGCTAGGTTGATTAAGCACGTTTTTAAAGAAATAAACGCTGTTGGAATTCTCAAAATTCTCTTAAAGTACATGGTTTGGCAGGCTATTTGAAGGTACCAAAAAATAGCAAATACGGAATTTCGAACCATTAGCCGTTTCTGTCATTATCTGACTGATATTATGTGGAACTTTCCTTTTCTATTGTTAGAAGCTATGATTAGAAGTTGATTTTGAAGAAAATTTTCCAAGCCTAAATTTGCAAAAGATTAACCAGTTTGACCGAGATCGCATTCTATTCACAGTGGAAGATATTGAGGACAGAAGTATCCGTAATCAAAATAGCCTCAATATCTCACAGACCATTTAATCTAAAGTCCTAGTTTCATCAAACCTGATCCTATATCAGCCCATAAAATAATTACTATATGCAACCGAACGCCTTGCTTAATAAGCCAGTATAGCAGCACTGACAAATTTCACCTTTTCCTCTTCTTGAATTTCCATGAACTCCTCGTAGAACGGTAGAACAGAGGCGGAATGTTGTCACCCGGAAATCATCCATCCCGTCGAGCGGTCCGTAGCCAAATCCATTCCAGTCGACACTGTGTTATAGTATGACACCAACTGGGCGGAAAACACGTGAATAAGACAGAAAGTGTGACCCACACCGGAAGCAGGATGAATTTCAGAATGCGAAGATTGCTACAATTAGGTTGACAAGGCATTAGCAGAGCCTTTCCTTCCGGTCGGCTTCAGCTCATCACCCGACGGTAATCGGAAATGCCCGCTGTTCAACAAGTTGTGATATACTGTTGGGGAAATCAAAGTGAAAGAATGAAAATTGGATGTGTTTCCGCAATAGATTTTCCCGGCAAATGATACCCCGTAGGGAATCGGGTGGTGACCTGAAGGTGTGAGGTTCGGTTGTATATTGGCTTATTGGGGACACGAGATCGGAAAATTGTTATTGACGTACGGACCGATCTTCGATTGATAAAGGCTTTAGTCGACCTTAAAGGAACTGAAAGCACTACTGTGTGATACAAGCACAAAAATTTCCTTTCATTCATTTAGCAAATATCAGTGCAAATGATATCTGAGTCACCCAATCGATCGGATTAGCAGACAAAGCTTGTACAGCGGGGTCTGCGAACATGGAATTGCGTACATTCTCCTTGATTCAGACGACCAATCTAGTACAGATTATAATGAAGCAGATACTGTCACACATACAAAAAATGATTAACGATGCTGTAACCGAAGAGCTACTTCATAACAGCCGGGTAACGCTCAGACGAATTAATGTACTGGCGGGATTGAAAGTTGATACTCAATTGATATTAATTAATTAGCTCGTCCATAACGGAATTCATCCTATCATTCGACGATATTGAACTGGGTCATAGCTTAGTTCGATGGATTGGGCGTAAAACCGCGACACTCGGTTAGAATATATGTATGTACATAATTTCCACACTAACTTGTCTCTGCTACTTTTCCCCCAAAACGAACCCAGCAAGTCAAGGCTGAGCACGCGAAATTGAATTCCGTACCAATCTGATTCAGTCAAACTATAACAAATAAATCAGACAAACTTCCCTTTTTCATTCACCCACTGTCGCAGTTTCCATTTGCAAACGAAAGTACTATCGACTTGAAAGAGCAATAAATCGCTCAAAGTGTATTTGCTCACTAGGAACCGAAAACACAATATTCCAATATCGAATCATTTCCTTAACCATCAGCAGTAGCAGACACCAGATCGATTGTGCCTCACCCTTTGCCTTCGAAGAAGCAATCATTGATGGTTCCGACCATTCATGTACAAATTTATACGCCAAACCACTAACCAAATCAAATTAATTTCCACAAATATGTGAAGAGGCATCTTGATGCCTCCTTGGAAATCATTCAGCAAATACTGTTTTCTCGTTTATTTTTGAGGAGTGTGGAAGCATGTTCCAGTATAATAGATCACTTCACAGGTTCTATGGTAGATTGGTGAATGTATTTTAGGTTAGCATTTGATTACAAAAAAATCAAGTAATAGTATTATACTAAATTTTATAAGTAAAGTTGTCACAATGAGGGTTGGCTTGCTCCCGTTTGGATAAAACTTTGATCATGTTTTCGATATAGAAAACTTTTTAGTTTCGTGAAGATGAAGAGACCAATTCGGAATTTGGAATCAGAACCACTTGGCTCAAGTGACACGTTCCCCTGATTATTTGGAGATATGTGTCTTGCCGTGATTTCTCATCATTTTCTGATGGAAAGAAGGGGATAAAAAGAACGGAAAAGATGTCAGCATGGCGGGATACCCATAAGAAGTAAACAGCATTTGAAATGGTCTTCGATTTAAGTTCGACATGCGATCACTAGACTCGACCGTGAATCATTCGAACAGAGTTCCTTTGGAGCAATACAATACAGTATCCACCAAATGAATGAGACTATTCTAGTCTTATTTCATGACAGTAGACACCAGTACCATCATCCAACAGAGAACCGTTCGTATAACAAACTATGAACTATGTGTTCCTTAAGTTGTCGTTACAAATAACCAGACAACCACTCCTCAAGAAGAGGATATCTCACATTGAATGTTTTGAAAGGAGAATGTGAGAGTTAGATCACTAGGAACGAGTAAATACTCAACCTGTAGCCTTAAGACGGTATGCACAGGAGCGCTTCTAAAGCAGCAGTCGAATAGTTTGGAGCCGATTTTCGAGAGCTTTTTTTTCGAAACCAAATGTGGCAGAATTTTTTTTATTTTTTCTTTACAGAGTTCTTTTGGAATACAGTACAGTATCCACCAAATGAATGAGGCTACTCTAGTCCATTTCACGACAGTAGACACCAGTACGACCATCTAACAGAGAACCATCCGTATAACAAACTATCGGTTCATCAAGTTGTCGATACAAATAACCAGACAACCACTCCTCACGAAGAGGATATCTCACATTGAATGTTTTGAAAGAAAAACTGCATTGCAAAAAAAGCTAATGATAATTTCAGTAAATTTCAAAAGTATTAGTGAAAAAAACTAGATTAATTTGCTCCAGTTTGGATGACATTTTGCGCATGTCTGCAGGTATGACAAACTATAAGTTTTGCACAGATGGAGGGACCAATCCGACTCAAGATTGTTTTTTTTAATTGTCGAATCATTGTAACTCGGAAACTGTTAGTAGTACAAGAATGATGTCAAAGAACAAGTTGTTGGAAGTCGACTGAACACAGTACTGTATAATTGATTGATGTTTACATGAAAAATTCATTTTAGTCATTGCAAGTTAGCATGTATTATTGGAGCTTGTAGACTCTATTTTTGATTTAAGCAATTCCTAAGAATGACTCAATGACTGTATGCTATAAAGTTATTGTGCATTTCTGGTAGAATTTTTGACGTGAACACGTCTGTTCAAGAATGGGCAGAACTTAATCGTGAATATCTCTTGGTGTATTTAACCCAAGAACACAATTGTTTTCATCGGCAATTTGTTCAGCAATTCTTGATAAACTTTTCAGTAGTATAAGCTAATCACAAATAATTCATAATAGAAGTTTTCTTTAATGTTTGGTATGAACGAGCAATAAGGTGAAATTCAGTGCCAAACTAAGACGCGCAAAATTTCAATCGCATGAATTGAATGAATCATCGCACAAAGCGTTTCGAACAAAACCGATACATAGATAAATTTTTCGTGGTATAAAGTCCTAAACATGTCGCACTATCATTCAGCTTCTAAATCGCATTTATCTTCTGAATTTTGGAATTGACTCCGGAACTAAATTCTAAAGTGATTAATCTCTATATCTATATCTATATTATATATAAAATAATAGCGAAAAAAGTGTGTGTTGCTAATGTTCTCTGGTATGCGTGGGCCGATCTTAAAATGATTTTTTTGTTCGAAAGGAGACGTTTATGCAGAGTTTTTAGGCTATAGTACATAAGGAAAATTCTTCGGGAAAGTAGAGAAAAACTAGAAAATTGGTTCGTTCAAAATTGGAAATTTTCCACTCAATGCATGCTAGATTGCTCTCCAACGGGCAGCAACATTGCATAACTCGATACGCGCCAAACAATCATCGGAGGATGCTATCAGGAAACCAAAGCGAAAAAAATGGCGGATGCATTGAAACTGACTTTGTTTCACAGAAAAATACAAGACTTTATTTTTATCGCGATAACATATATGTTTTATGTACTAATCGCATCTAAACTAAATTATCTAGACTTTGTCACGGTAGATTTATGATACAAGCCTTCAAATCCGAGATATTCGATGAACAAGTAGAGGCATGCATTTCCGAGCGTTCCAATTTTCAGCAGTTCTTCAGTCAGAAAAAAATACAACACGACCGCTAAACTCAATGAATTAGTAGGTTTTTTGCTATTTTCCCGTTTCAAATTAAATTTTCTTGGAAACGGTGCAAAATATAGAAAAACCCACCTGACAATGTCTTCGAAATTTAGTTGAGAATATTCTGTGAAATTTTCAGAATGATTCATTGAGTTTAGCGGTCGTGTTGTATTTTTTTCTGACTGAAGATCTGCTGAAAATTGGAAC
The DNA here is from genome assembly GCF_030247185.1 of Malaya genurostris. Classification (NCBI taxonomy): domain Eukaryota; kingdom Metazoa; phylum Arthropoda; class Insecta; order Diptera; family Culicidae; genus Malaya; species Malaya genurostris. Next base: position 61,526,005 of record NC_080571.1, read on the forward strand.
GCTCGGAAAAGCATGCCTCTACTTGTTCATCGAATATCTCGGCTTTGAAGGATTGTATCATAAATCTACCGTCTTGTATTTTTCTGTGAAACAAAGTCAGTTTCAATGCATCCACCTTTTTTTTCGCTTTGGTTTCCTGATAGCATTCTGGAACTGAACCCTAATTCTGGAGCTAAATTTTTGGAATTGATATCTTGACTAAATTTTTTTACTGATCTATAATTTATATACAGAATTCAAATCTTGAACTCTGATTTAGGATTTCTGGATATAAATGTTATATCTGAACTCCGAACCTGAATTTCAGAGCCGACTTCTTCTGAACCATAATTCAACTCCTGAACTCAGTTCAGTCATTTAATTCCTGAATTAAGTTTCAGAATTTAGTTCCTAAATTCAGGTTCAGAACTTGCTTTCAGAATTCAGACATACTGCATGCCGGAACTAAATTCGGAACTGAAATTAGAATTTGAAGTAGACGTACTTTAGTATAGATGAACCGTTACTGGTCTGGTCAGACCGTTACTGAAAATCCTGGTCAAACCCACAGTTGGATTACGAAACAGTTCGGAATCGACAATTCGACCTTGTCCCGTCTGGTAAACTCGTTCAAGGATTTCCAGATGACCCGGCGGCGTGCTTGTGGCGGAAGAAAAGCGATACAACCCCGTGAACTCTAGAAAATTCAAGAGCTACTTCAAGTGCAATCCAAATCATTCGATTTGAAATGTGACCAAGACGATTAATTCGTCCATCTGTGTCAACCACCAGACAATGAAGCGAACATGCCTTCAAGTTAATAAAAGTACCATGAACAGATCACGGTGACCGAATTCCGCCCAAGAAAGCTGTACCGCAAGTGGATGGTAGACCCGAAATGAATCGTAATGGTCGACGAGGCGTACATTAAAGCAGGCGCCAAGTAAATTCACGATCTGGATATTCCGAAGAAGAAGAAGACAAAACTGTGAAGAAGCAGTGGCTATGGTAGACGATCTGTAAGTATGGTAAATTCAGTAAACCGTACATGACATGACGACACTGTCATGCTTTAAATCGCTTTATCTAGAATTGCTTAATCTTGTGGCAGAGGTAAATTGTACTACCTAAAAGATTCCTATCTAACAGTACTCGATTGTATTCTTAGCAGATCTTCTTTTCAAAAATACAGAATCAGATCAGAAAACAAAAAAGAATAATGTCTCTCCCCAGGTTGGCGGTTCAATGCATAGGGCGCTGGTCTTACATGCCTGTGGTCGTATGATCGAGCCCTGACCTGGAAGGATTTTTAGTGTCAGTAGGATCGTAGTACTAGCCATGTAATGATCATGTACGCTATGAATCGATAGTGATAGAGCGCATAGAGGAAAATTTATTATTTGTTCCAAAAAATCGTTTTTAAAAAAGTAATATTCTTGTTTTATTTGTGTTTCATGCACCGCCATAGTGTGTTCGCCATATTCAAGCCAACAAAAGTTTTTAAGGTTGCATTTTCGTTATCATTACGTTGCGAAATCCGAACCGAACGCTATCTGAATCAGTGCAGAAATTATATGTTATAATCTTGCAATATCAATGTTACTACTATGGGGCTGTCTATAAAAGACGTCACGTCGCAATGGGGAGGGGGGTGTTTCATAAAACGTGACCTTTTGTGACAGGGGGGAGGGGGGGAGGTTTTTGGAATATGACGTCCAATATTTTCAATGAGCGCATTTTTGGAATACCTAATTATATTACTGCTTTGCCCTATTTCCTGAAAAAATCTCCACAATAAACGTTTACATTTTATAGGAAAACGTGTATTTGTTGATGTAAAAGCTTCTTCTTGTAAATTCGGAAATGAGTGATGCAGGATATCATTTCTGTTGTGATCAGCAAAAGTGCACGGAGGAGCGAGTAAATTAGCGAAATTAATAAATTTTGCCAAATATGAGTAAAAACGAAAAAGATGCCTTCAAACGGTTTAACTTAAGTTATGCGCTGACAATTTTTTCAGTAATTTGATTTTCTAGCATTGATGATAGTATATCATAAAAATTTCTCTTATCTGATTCTGATGCAGTTTATTCAATTGTACTCAATTTGAAAAATGGCGGGAGATCAACGATTTCAGACGTAGATCATGTCATGTCTTATCTTGATCATATGTGATTTTCCTCCACCAACATCAAAGCTTATCGAATCATCCAATGATTGAACTTACATAAATCAAGAATCATTTTAGCTCAAAATCACTACCCATTGTGTGACGGAAGATCAGTACCGATATTGAACGATGTGATTTAAATTTCACTGATTAACTGATCATGAAAAGATTCTCTTGCAGTGATTTCGTTTTGATGAGGTTTTGGTCTTTATTTTCTCAGCCCTGTATGCTACACTAAGGAAATATTATTCTTTACCTAAAACAATAATATATCTATATCGATGTTTCCCTCATATTTGTATGGTTTGTCATACATATTGAGAATGTATTGAGATGAATTTTATTTATTTTGAATTTGTGACATGTGACATAGGGGGGGGTTTTTGCTTCTGTGACAATTTGTGACAAAGTTGGGAGGGGGAGTAAAAAACCGTCAAAAAAGTGTGACGTCTTTTATGGACAGCCCCTATATTAATTCACAGTAACGATTTGCACATACGCTTTCGCGCTCATAATGGTTATAGTGATTAAAGATATGTTTGAATTAAGTTACAATAACTTATAAATGATAAAAAGGTGGTGATTGTTATGAGGCAATATTTCTGTCACCTTGTTCTAACCAGAGTAACATAAAAACCTGTTTTAATACACTTAGCGGTGTAATGGTGCATTTCTCATTAATATTTTACGACAAATCGATGCTAGTTTCATATTCGACATTTCGAATAACTGTTACCGGAACCGGAATCCGGGGACTAACGCAGTTGCAGTGTTTTTGCCTTTCTCATAGAGAAAGGTTATGCAATCACTGTGAAAACCGACTTTTGAACCGAGGCCCAGAGGGCCGAGTGTCATACACCCTTCGACTCAGTTCATCGAGTACGTAAACTGTCTGTGTGTGTGTGTGTGTGTGTGTGTGTGTGTGTGTGTGTGTGTGTGTGTGTGCGTGTGTGTGTATGTAACGTTTTTTTGCACTAACTTTTCTCGGAGATGGCTGGACCGATTTTCACAAACTTAGATTCAAATGAAAGGTCTTGTGGTCCCATACAAAATTCCTGAATATTATTTGGATCCGACTTCCGGTTCTGGAATTATGGGGTAAAATGTTCAAAAAATTGTGAAAATACGTGCACTGACTTTTCTCGGAGATGTCTGAACCGATTTTCACAAACTGAGATTCAAATGAAAGGTCTTGAGGTCCCATATAAAAATTCCTGAAGATTATTTGGATCCGACTTCCGGTTCGGGAGTTATGGGGTAAAATGTGAAAAAAAGAAAATATGTGTTCTAACTTTTCTCATAGATGGCGAGACCGATTTTCACAAAACTAGGATCAAATGAAAGGTCCTGTGGTCCCATGCGAAATTCCTGAATTTCATGCGGATCCGACTTCCGGATCCGGAAATATAGGGTAAATTGGGTTCAAAATTGTATACCATCACTGAAAATGGGCGAAAACCTTAAAAAAAATTCTAAATCGACCTCAAATCTTTTCCAATTGATAGTTTTTATCAGTAGACGGTACTTGGACGCATGGTACTTGGACGATGGCCTTAAGCCATCTCCGAGAAAACCTAGTGCACTTATTTTCATATTTTTTGCACATTTTACTCCATAGTTTCGGAACCGGGAATCAGTTTCGAATAAAATTCAGAGATTTTATATGAAATTACATGACCTTTCATTTGAATCTAAGTTTGTGCGAATTGGTTCAGCCATATCCCAGAAAATTAGGTGCACAAAAACGTTGCATACACACTTACTCACACAGACATTTTGCGTACTCAGCGAACTGAGTTGAATGGTATATCAAAAGCTGGTTTTCACTGTGATTACATAACCTTTTTATATGAAAAAAAGCAAAATATGTTTGTGCTCTTGTTTGCAACATGGTTGGGACTTAGTACTATTAGAACTAGTTACGACTTGCTACTTGAGAAGTAAATCGAATCCAACAATCATTAGACTCATTAGAAAGCTCTAATTGTTTCAATGATCAAGTTTGAACTTCGAATGGAGGATTCTTCCGGTTCAAGAGATATTATAGAATAGGTTAACTAACTGACCGGACCGGACTTTTTTCTATCCGTAATCTTATCGCTGATACTTTCACTTCCGGGAACTGAAATATGTAAATAATCGCATAGGTGCTGAAGCATACTTTTTTATTTGAATTGATTGAACCAATCTGGGAATTATCGGATTTATTTATGAGACCATAAGTTTTTTAATTTGCCTTCGCTGAAAAAAAATTGTTTGCTTTCTTTGAGAAAATGATTGAGCTCTTCTATTCTCCATACTTCCGGAACCGGAATTCGGAAAACTGTGAAGCCGAATTCACTTAAATTCACCTAAGGAATTTCAAGTAATTTAATTTGATTCAAAATATTTGAAAATAAATGTAGTAGAATGTAAATGTAGAAAGTTCGTTCCAAAGAAAATTTTTGGATACCTTCCCGGATCGAAAACCGAATACCGGTATAACTGAAATAAGTTTAGTTGGCCATCGACTATCAATATCTGCGAGCCCGATTCATTTATGTGAAACTATCATTTTTACACAAACCACTCTGTAATTCCGAAACCGAATGTCGGGTGTGATTAAAAATACAGGAAATTTTTATGGGATCTTAAGACCTTTCATTTGAATATTAGATGGAGAGCAAAATGAGTGACATTATTTTAATTTCGCTACTCAATACAAATATGAAATATTCATTTTATGTTTTGAATTTGAAAATACTTTCGTCATTCTACTACATATGTTATATGTTATTTATAATGCTGCGCTCAAAATTCCAACGGCTGGAATAGGGGAAAAGTCGCTTATTCAAAAAGTATCGATATCTCCGTTGAAAATGGACGGATTTTTAACGAGCTTGTTGGGTAGCTATAACCTTGAGAAATCTAAGCCTCAAAACATATTTTGCTTACAATGTCATTTGTGACAGATATTGCCAAAAAAACAAATTTTAACATGAAACTTTTGTATGATTTACAGTAAACATCCGATCTTTAAAACATTCAATAGCGTTCAGGCTGACGATGAGACCTTCCATTTGTTACTAGTTTGATCAATAGCGATTTCTATACCGAATTGAGGTAAAACCAATTCAAGCGTACGAACGCTTATTGCAGTAATTTTAATAGAAGATTTAATTAATCGTACGAACAACAATACAAGATACCGATAGTGGTAGTCGGAGAAACAATATTGATAATATTACGATATGATCAATGATATATAAAAAAAAGTCTCAAACGGTTTTTTCAGGACCCCTGAACATCATGAAAAAAATAACAGGAACAGCCCCATTGGATTGTTCGAGCCATTGATGTGGAACAAGGCAACCAAAATTTCTAATAATCTACAATCAAACAGTCCAATCAATCGTCACACTTTTGAATCCGCAATTACACGAGAGTCTGCTTAGATTGATCTTGATTAGGAACCAACACCGAACATTGTTAGTCTCGATTAGTATTTGTTTTGTAACCGACAAAATTACATCAATATCCCAAATGTATGCAATTATATTTTCTTACTTACTTGCGATACGGATTTCGATATTTAGGCTTCTCTTCGCTAAGATTGTGTTAAAGTTTTGTATGCAAGCAGTTATTTTTATAGCGTTCTCTACCATTCTGCGATTTCGGTTGAAGCGATGAACTTTTCTCATTATCAATCGAGTTCATCTTATATACAATAGAAATTAATTTTAAGCACTCAAAATTTACTCTGGAGCAGTTGTCAATTTCTCTGGCGAAACGACGTAACATGGAATTTCATCCGAGCCTGCATGATACAAGATCAGAGCATACCAATTAAAGCTTCAAATCGTTTTATGGCACTTTTTGTCTGGCTGTCGAGCAACAACCTCCCTCTAGCATGCTACGCGTAGGACTGAAACGTTAGCTATAATTTCGCTTCTATTTATAGATTCGCGTGCTTCCAACAGCTTCACTTTTGCATGATTTTTTTGACCAATCAGAGCAACGCTTTCCCTCTGATATATCGCTTACTCCTTCAAAACTGTCGTCTATGGCAGGGAAATCCGGTATGCCGGAGATTTTTAGCAGACCAAATAGGACACTACTCGCTGCTAATCAAAATTTCAATCATATATAATTGAAAATACATGGCTTGATACATTCAAATTGAATCTTAGAAAAATTTCCAATCAAATGATGAAATAATATTAATAATTGATATACCTTATGATAAAAAAAGAACCGGCATTTTCATTTTAAAATTCCCGCGCTTGTCCAATCGGTAAACTTTTATTCTCTCAACGTTGGCAACACTTTTATATACATTCTGTCAAATTTTGACGCATATCGTACGATTAGTTTTTGTTTGGCGTCTATACAAAGAAGTTGAAAAATTTTCGTGTGGCGATTTTTATAATGCATGAAAATTTAGAACAACGTGCGTGCATCAAATTTTGTGTTGCAAATGGATTTAAGTGCTCCGAAACGTTGAAAATTTTAGAAAAAGCCTTTGGTGAATCGTGTCTAGGAAAAACACAGGCATACGAGTGGTATAAACGCTTCAAAGGTGGTCGTACAAGCTTGGATCATGATGAGATCCCTGGCCGCCCAACAACATCTGTTACTGAAGAAAACATTGAATCGGCGAAGCAAATCGTGTTGCAAAATCGTTATGTACCGATTAGAGAGATTGCTGTGTTTTTTTGCATCTCTTATGGATCAGCCGAACACATTTTAACTGATGTTTTGGGTTTGAAACGCGTCGCTTCTCGGCTGGTGCCAAAAAAGCTGAATTTCACGATAATGCGCCGGCTCACACAGCGTTGGTTGTGTCGCAGTTTTTGGCCAAAAACTCAACCAATATCATGAACCAAGCACCGTACTCTCCAGATATGGCCCCGTGTGACATTTTCCTCTTCCCCAGACTCAAATTGCCATTGCGGGGAACGCGTTTTGAGACCATAGAGACCATAAAAAAGAAATCGCTGCGTGAACCTTCGGCGGCCTATAAAATTTGTATGGAAAATTGGATCAAGCGTTGGCATGCATGTATTGCCGCAGGAGGAGAGTACTTTGAAGGCGATAATAAAGAAATTTATTAAAAATTGAAATTTTGCGTTTTTTAATAAAATTCCGGTTCTTTTTTGATCATAAGGTAATAGACTGAGCTGTAAGTGTTTAAAAACTGACCACATTTCTACGTCTATTTTTCCTTGAGTTTCTGATTTGCGCCCCTTTATAGAAAATAAAGATGTGTTCCACATCAAAATTCGAAACATCAGAAGCAGAAACTTGAGTGAAACTTCTAGAAAATAGGATATCAAAATAGACTGAAGTATGTTGAATTAAATTTGAACCAAGAAATCGTTTTATTATGCCTAAAACTGTTTTTCATTTTGCAAACAGAGAAAAAAAACTAGCTCAGCTTTCAACAATCCTATTTCTCGCTCATACCTTAGCTACGAGCAGCACAATGAAAACACAATAATAGGGCAATCAACATTCCTCGCTCCTTGGCCGGGCTTATCTGCAGGCATCGAAAATTCTCTTAACAGTCCATCTAAAACTGTTTCGTGTTGTTATTTTTTCAAGTTTTGTGAACCATTGTGAGTATGCTGGCTGGTTGGCACGAAGCAATTTATCACCCTCTTGGCAGCTCGCACCATCTCTGCGAAGAAAGTCGTCGCTTGGAAGCTAAACGGTTTGCTTTATGTGCAATCTCACAACAATCCTCAATCTCGAGTGAAGGAAACACAAGTCATTAGTGCTGCGAACGTCTTGTTGTACCTTTCAACCTTTCAACAAGGCACACCAGATGTCACATGCCGCATGTAGGATCTTCCTTGTACGAAAAGTGTGTGTGTGAGAGAGAGAGAAACAAGCTTGTTTAGCATGCCTACAAGTTTAATTTCCGAACAAAGCCGTTCTTTTCTAGGTAAGAAATGTTTTTGGTATGCTGCAGGTGTGATAAATTAGTTTCTGGACTTCTCTGCAGTAGCAGCAATTAGGTGGTTCCAGGATTTGGGACTAGCAATTGAACTTTAGCAATCAACAACTTTAAAGATTAGCAACGAAACAAATTGATGGAAAACTTGTTCACAGTAATTGATAAACAAATAGAAAAGTGTTTTTCATCTGAACTCACTAACGAAGATAATGCACTCCGATTGAAAAATAGTCGAAGAGGTCCTTTTTTTGTACGACACTCGTAAAAAATGGCATTGAATCAGATTCCCGGATTATCCTCTTAGCCACCACTACATCATTTTTTATCCTAATGCAATATTCCTTATAACTTACTGTTGGGAGCAGACATTATTTTTCTTAAAAAAAAAACGAACCGTTTGCCCTAGAACAAAAAGTGCCAGCTTGGGTGCTATCCTACGAAAGCTACCTCCTACGTGTTCAGTCACACCGATCAAAACTGTGGGACTGCGGTGGTGAAAGACACTAAGACAATTTATTACTTCTCGAGCAAAATGCCGTAATTCATTTTTTCACTTATCACTTCCTTCCATATCACACTGTGCGGACTGTGCCTAAAACAATTTAGTCTTTTTTATTTTTACTTTTTTGGCACAGACAGACCACGTTGGCTTAGGTGGGATTTTGATCGTCTGCATTCTGTGCGACGCAGTCTAATGATAGCACGATTATTCGTGGCATCTTTAATTTCCATATAATTGGAAGGCAACGATTCGGAAAAGTCGCTTGGTCCATTGAACTGACAATTCCATCCGAGACGAGTACCGGGCGTCTCCACCTGCACGTGCACCTCCTGAATGGGAATTCACCTCGCCGTATGATTTACGATTACCAATGAAGACAAACTCCGATCGCAGGCACGCCCAGCCCAAGGAACCTTGAGGAATAGTGTACGCAATACCACTACCGGGGAAAAAAATGACAAATTGAAGTGTTTCGCCTAATGAAGAAGACGTGGTGGACCTATAAAAATGTTCAAGTGGCACGCATCTCAAATAAATGGTTTCCTATAGTGTCCTTCTTTCCCGCCAACCCGATTCTGATGGTTTCCCTTCTTCTCGAACACTATATAACAGTGACAACGTTTAAGCGTTGTATAACTCACCTGTACCAGTAAACGGTTGAAGGATAAAAGGGGTCATGTAATAAGGTTCAAAGCGTCTTCTGGTGCTTTTCTTTTGCGTTCACCGTTTTGACCCTCCCATCGACAGTGTTATTTTACATGAATGGATTCGAATAGAGGGACAAGCTAGAAACAAAATAAAGTTGTAGGAAGCATCCCGGTTTCAGTTGTCGACATTTTTTTTTCTTTTCGTTTGTATTCTCAATTAATTCTTCATAATGGCCCAACCAGAGCGAAATAAGCTTTTTAATTAAATTCGGTGTTTTGTATTGTTGTACCGGAGTGTTTACTTTCCGATCGATTCGACTTCTATGAGAAGTAGATAAAATCAATAAAACGCTAGCGAGTAAGACGAAAGTTTGGAGCGTACTTATTTACACAATTTGGACGAAGTTAAATCAACAAAATTTAATTTATTAAGTAATAACTGAGCGATTTTTGGCAAGTAATCGATTCACAAAAACAGAATAAAAAATTTTGGTTTCCTACTAAATGCTATTTAACCTAAAAAATATGATGTTCAAACATAAACCAGTTTTATTGAATAAACATGTTAAACATGTTTTATTAAATAACCAGTACCGTAGTGAGGGTGAGGTGAGTGAGGCGACCGCCTCGGGCGCCAACAGCCGAGGGGCACCAAAACATGATGGAATTGAACAAAAAGTACAATTATTTTATGAAAAACTAATTTCATGAGGTTTTTTTCGGGAAAACTATTTAAACTAGAGTAAGTCTCAGATTAGTACTAAAGACTGTCCCAGAAAGTATGGACCCACTTTGATTTCGCTGTAAATAATTCACAAGTGTTAGATATTCAAATTTTATTCGATATTCTGATAATATAAGACTACAACAACAGAATATTATTTTCAACTTTTGCTACTTAGCCATTGTAGACTAGCTGACGCACCTTCTTGCAAACGTTCCTCATTAAATTCCGTACAGACTTCTTGGCGACAAGTTTCGACACTTTTTCCCAATCTTTTTCGAACTGTTGAATGGTTTCGGCTGCCGAGACATGTTTCCTAAGATGTGCCTTCGTTAATGCCCAAAATTCCTCAATTGGTCGAAGTTGTGGGCAATTTGGTGGATTCATGTCTTTTGGGACGAAAGTGACATTTTTGGTAGTATACCATTCTACCGTTGATTTCGAGTAGTGGCAAGAAGCAAGATCTGGCCAGAAGACAACAGGATCCTTGTGGCTTCGAATCATGGGTAGAAGTCGTTTTTGTAAACATTCCTTGATTGAAGCAGTGGTGATGAAGGGTTTCGACATCTTACCGCAGCTACAAATTTCATGTCAGACCATAGCTTTCTTACCAAATTTTTCGACTTCAATCGATGTCTCGGACGCGTTTAACACTTGCCCTTCTCGCACCGTATAATATTGTGGTCCCGGCAAGGATTTGTAGTAGAGTTTGACGTAGGCTTCGTCGTCCATGATTACGCAGTTCAAATTTCCAGCAAGAATCGTATTGTACAGCTTTCGAACCCTCGCCCTGATCAATGCTTCTTGTTTCGGACTACGTTTTGGTTGTTTCTGCTTCTTATAGGTTCGAAGATTCGAACGTTCTTTAGCACGAAGAACATTTGACTTCGAAGTGCCCAATTTTTTTGGCCACATCCCGAACTGAAACCTCCTTCTTTTGTTCGAACGCCTTCAGGATAGGTTTATCCAACTGAGGGTTAGCAGGACCTTTTTTCGACCCGTTTTCGGTTTATCCTCAAAGGTGTTATCCTCACCGAACTTCCTGATTGCATTTCGCACGGCTTTTTCACTTACTTCTTCCATTTTTGCTATCTTTCTCAGTGACAGTCCGCGTTCTGTGCACCATTTGTACACAATTTTTCGACGTTGTTCTGCTGAAAGTTCACGCATTTCGAAACAAACTAATGAAAACGGAAAAACAACTGCACAAGTGATTAGAGAAGAGTGTAAACAACAGGACGCAGCCATAAAAATTGACAGATTCTGAACCATTGCGAAAGGGCAGCGGTTTTTGGTTGCGCCCATACTTTATGGGACAGTCTTTATACTGCTACAAAAATAATCATTATCATTGATAAACATGTAAATGCAATTTAACAGTAATTTAGAATACAGAGCCGCCATTCAGGAATCAGAACTAATTGGCTCAAGTGGCACGTTCCCCTAGTTTTGACGTAGGACTACTCTTTGAATTCTATACATGAAAGCGAATTCAAAATACGAAAAAAAGAACAAACAGTGGTCTGGTCGCATTCATTTGAAGAGATAAAACTATATATTTGAGATAATTGGTTGTAGAAACTGTAATAAACACCGAACAAAGTATAATTTTTCATCTTTACCAAGTCCTACTCATAGCTTCCCCCAAATAAGAGAACAATTTCGTATGCATTAAATCTCTTTGCAACTCACATAGAATTGACGCGATGATTTAAACTGAGCCTCTTCACATAATCGAAATTAGTATTGAATCGACTTGCATTATTCAGTGAGGTTCGTTTGTGCCGTGGAAAAGGAATCTATGCTCATCAGGTTTCTATGGGTTCTAATGCACTAATCGTCTTTCATGAGAGGCAATGATTTTTGTAGGAGTTCTGCTGATTTTGCCATTCGAGAAGCTAACTTCGGGGAATTTTGAGATCTCCGAGATCGTAAATATATTTTTGATGCTAAATAATTGCCTTAAACGTAACACCAGATCTCGACATTTTATGCAATTCTAAGACATTCGGCAAAAAAATTCGAAAAATAAAAATAAATAAAAATAAAATAAAAATATTGGATAAAAAAAACAAGAATTTTCGATTTCAGAAATCTCAAAATGTTTTTAAGTTCCAGAGAAATGATTTTAAAAATATTTTTTTTTTTCATATGACACTAGATCTCGACGTTTTTATTTTATATGACACTAGATCTTGACAATTAAACCACACTCCGTACATGTTCACTGAGCTCAAAACAATCGAAGGGTTTCGTCGAACTTGCAACGTTTTACTCCTCATAAATATCGCACGAGTCCTTATAAATATCGCACGAGTAAGAACGAAGTTTTTGGGAAACGTGTTATTTTACTCTGGTTCTCCTTTCCAGAATGAGCCAACTCTATACCATCGGAAATATGTCTGGCTTTTTCCGATCAAATTTTCAGTAGTATGAGAATCGCAAATAACAAAAAAAAATCTAAAACTTTTGGTCCTGGTTCAGATTGCAGCTCTGAAACTCAGGTTCAGACTCCAGTTACAGAATTTGGGTTTAGAATCTAGGTTCCAGATTTCATTCTCAGAACCCAGGTTCAGATTCTAGATGCAGAAGTCAGGTTCATAATTCACGTCCTAAATTCATATCCAGAATCCTAGTACTGGTCGAGAATCTAGAATTCATGTCCAAAATCCAGTTCTATTATTCAGGTCCAGAACCCAGGTCTCGAATGCTGGTCCAGATTCCAGGTTAAAAATCCAAGTCCCGAAATCAGATGCAGAATTCAGGTTCTGAATTAAAGTTCATAAGTCTAGTCCAGAACTCGGGATTCTAGAACCAGAATCCAAGTTCAAAATCCAGTTCCTAATTCAGAATCCAGGTCCAAAATTTATTTAAAACTTCCAATTCCAGAACAGATTTAGAGTTCATGCCCAGAGTTCAGATATAGAATCCAGTTGTAGAATTCTGATCTAGAATCCAGGTAACGAAACCAGATCCAGAATTATTTTTAAAATCTAGAATTGAAGTCCAGAATTAAGAATCCAGTTCCAGAATCAAGATTCAGGATCCAGGATCAGAGCTCTACTCCGAAGTTTAGTTAAGCATATAGGCCCAGAAGGCAGGTGAAAGTTAATGTTCAGAATTGAGATCCAGTATTCATTTCCAGAATTCTAGAGCAGAGTCCAATTTCATCATTCATGTCCGAAATCCAATTCCAGACTTCATTTTCAGAATACATTTCCAACATCCAAATACTGGTGCAGAATCTAACATTCGTGTCCCAAATTCAGCTCCTGAGTTCATGTCCAGAATCCAGTTCTATTATACCTTTCCAAAACCCAGGTCTCCATTACAGGTCCCGAAATTAGATGCAGAACCCAGGTCCTGAATTAAAGTTCTGAACCCAGGTCCAGAATTCATTCCTAGTCGCTAGAACCATAATCCAAATCTTAAATTCAGTTCCTAGTCCAGAATTCATTTACAGAATCCTACTCCAGGACACAAAACTAAAGTTCATGTTCAGAATTCAGATACAGAATCCAGGCCCTGATAAAAAGCTAATTAATAGAATTCTGGAAGCTAAAGTATGTATGTATGTATGTATGTATATGTGAAGCCACCATCAGTTCAAGGCATTACCAATGTATGCGGGTAGACTTACAGTAGATCCGAATTTAATTATCAGATAGCTTTCATATTATTACTGTTAAGAAGGCCAAAATGGGTTATTTGGACCCGGCGCCTTCCAGCAATAACATCCAGCCATATAATAAAGATTTTCGCTGTACCAGCTTAAACCCGCCTGATGGTTTGTTTGTTAGAAGGGCGCGTCTTACTCATTTCAGACCTTCAGGGAGAAACACGAAGTTTCTCCCATGTGACTCAGGTTGGCAATCCACTCCATCATCCAGTCATTCACTTGTAAGATACCCTGATGCACTCCCTGCCCCTCACCATTGTAATAAAATAATATAATATTTGTGACGAAGTACAATATAGTAAAATAATAAGACATAATATAATATCATTTAATATAATACAATACAACAAATCGTCATACAATATAACATAATAAAATATAACATAGAGCAATATAATATCACATAATATAACATATATACTACAATATATTATCCTATAGAAGGGTTCCGTCATCATCCATCATCTCCGTTCCGCTAGCCACTCATGTTCGAAAACTGACAATTATAGTAAAATCTGCTATCTCTTATCGATATGTTGACTATAGTGTTTGTCCGAAGAAAAGATGCCTACATTCCGTATCTCCTCGAAGTAATGACAGCAACATTATTATATAAGTAAAATCAAATAATATAACTCATTATAATATAATATAATATAATACAATATTACATAATATAATACAATACATATAGTATAACATAATACAATATAATACAATATAATATAATATAACATAATATAATATAACATAGTATAATATAATATAATATAATACAATATACCATACTATAGAAGGGTTTCCGTTATCATCCTTCATCTCCCTCCGCTAGTCAACTCATGCGCTAAAACTGACAATTATAGTGACATAAGCTATCTCTTATCAATATGTTGACTATAGTGGTTGGACGAACAAAGATGCCTACATTCCGTACCTCCGCGATGATATAACAGCAGCAGTATTATATAATTAAAATCAAATAATATAACTCATTATAATATAATAAAATATAATACTATATTATATACTATAATACAATACCTATAGTATAATATAATACAACATAACATAATATAATACAATACATATGGTATAACATAATACAATATAATATAATATAATACAATATACTATACTATAGCAGGGTTTACGTTATCATCCTTCATCTCCCTCCGCTAGACAACTCAAGTGCGAAAACTGACAATTGTGAAATATGCTACCTCTTGCTATTGTCAATTGAACAGAATATGAAAAAATGTTTAAGGAACGATCTCACCAGTATCCTGAATCCTGTATTTAACGTATTTTCAGTAATGTGTCTTGGTCGATCGCTTTACCACCTAAATTACGTGCGGTAGACACTAAATCATGCGGCCAAGATGACGCGCCAGTAGCAAAAACGTTGAACATTCGCGATTTCGATGATAGCCATCACTATAATGATCGTCCGAGTAAAATGCAGCAAATGAATTAGAGCGATCTTACGCGACGAGTGCTCCACACGAATCACTACAAATACATCGTCCGATTGATAAATCATACATGAAAAATAAAACCTTGCGACCGAACGTATTTTCAGCCATTTGTCGTGGAGAGCACACTAAAATGAAAAATCTGTTCTCTACAGCAACTTCTGCTACTTGTCGCAAGATGGCACATCACTTTTTAAAATGTTCAGGTACTCGTGTTAACTATTTCTATTTTGGTGGTGAAATACACGATAGCGACTTGCGTGTTGCAATAATGAAATGATATCAATATTACGAAATAAAATTTGGGATTCCGCACTTTTGATTTCAGGGCATTTTCAAATTTTCACATCACTGCATCATCAATAAAATGACTTCTTTAGCATATAAAACCATGCGAATCCGGGAGGCGGAAACGGAATACGAAAAGACCGACCGGTACAGCCCGAGCGAAACACAATTAACACTGAGAAAGCAGAAAATATGATCTTATGCGATGAGGGCTCTAAACCTGGTTCCTGTCGTTTTCTGCATGCGAAAACTCCACAGTCAGAACACACTAACACTTGCACTTTCATGAATCCGGGTGGCAGAAACCCAGCACACATAGCAGTCCGGATGGCGCAACCCGAGCGACATTCAACGAAAGAGCACAGAGCGAAAGAAAAACACGACCGTGCGCGATGGATGTTATACACGAACTGGTGAATAGAATTCTGGAAGCTAAAGTACACCGAAACCTCCATTTACGAACTAAACGGGGGTTCGTAAAAAGAGGTAGTTCGTAAAAAAAAGTTTACGTTATTTGGGATTTGGTTCGTAAAAAAAGTTTACGTTATTTGGGATTTGGTTCGTAAAAAAAGTTTACGTTATTTGGAATTTACTTCGTAAAAAAAGTTTTGTGTGATTATTGTGGAAACCGCGCATCATATGTTTATTTTCGGAACGGATGTGAAGAGTAAGTGCAAGAAAATGATGTTTGGGCTCGTTTCAAAATCCAAGATGGCGGCTTCCGGTTTATTGAGATTGCCTAAAACCCCTAACAATATGGGTATCTTCGGAACGGAATTGATGAGTAGATGCCGGAAAACGATGTTTGAAGTGGTTCTGAAATCCAAGATGGCGACTTCCGGTTTCTTGATATTCCTTGAAAACCCTTACAATATGGATATTTTCGGAACGGAATTGATGAGTAGATGTCAGAAAACGATGTTTGAGGAAGTTTTGAAATTCAATATGGCGCCTTCCGGTTTATTGAGATTGCCTAAAACCCCTAACAATATGGGTATCTTCGGAACGGAATTGATGAGTAGATGTCGGAAAACGATGTTTGAAGTGGTTCTGAAATCCAAGATGGCGACTCCGGTTTCTTGATATTCCTTGAAAACCCTTACAATATGGATATTTTCGGAACGGAATTGATGAGTAGATGTCGGAAAACGATGTTTGAGGTGCATCCAATATGGTGTCATCCGGTTTCTTGATATTCCTTGAAAACCCTTACAATATGGGTATTTTCTGAACGGAATTGATGAGTAGATGTCGGAAAATTATGTTTGAAGTGGTTCTCAAATCCAAGATGGCGACTTCCGGTGTGTTGATATTTCTTGAAAACCCATACAATATGGATATTTTCGGAACGGAATTGATGAGTAGATGTCAGAAAACGATGTTTGAGGTAGTTTTGAAATTCAAGATGGCGACTTCCGATTTGCCAATATTCCTTGAAAACCCTTACAATATGAGTATTTTAGAACCGGGGTTAATGAGTAGATGTCGGAAAATTATGTTTGAAGTGGTTCTGAAATCCAAGATGGCGACTTCCGGTTTGTTGATATTCCTTGAAAACCCTTACAATATGGGTATTTTCTGAACGGAATTGATGAGTAGATGTCGGAAAATTATGTTTGAAGTGGTTCTCAAATCCAAGATGGCGACTTCCGGTGTGTTGATATTCCTTGAAAACCCATACAATATGGACATTTTCGGAACGGAATTGATGAGTAGATGTCAGAAAACGATGTTTGAGGTAGTTTTGAAATTCAAGATGGCGACTTCCGATTTGCCAATATTCCTTGAAAACCCTTACAATATGAGTATTTTCGAACCGGGGTTAATGAGTAGATGTCGGAAAATGATGTTTGAAGTGGTTCTGAAATCCAAGATGGCTACTTCCGGTTTGTTGATATTCCTTGAAAACCCTTACAATATGGATACTTTCGGAACAGAATTGATGAGTAGATATCAGAAAACGATGTTTGAGGTGCATCCAATATGGTGTCATCCGGTTTCTTGATATTCCTTGAAAACCCTTACATAATGGGTATTTTCAGAGCGGGATTGATGAGTAGATGTCAGAAAACAATGTTTGAGGTGGTTCTTAGTTCCAAGATGGCAACTTCCGGTTTCTTGATATTCCTTGAAAACCCTTACAATATGGGTACTTTCGGAAAGAGATTTAAAAGTAGACGTCGGAAAATTATATTTGAGGTGGTCTTGAAATGCAAAACAGTGACTTCCGGTGGATTATTATTTTTTGAAAGTTTTTGCCATTTTCCTTTAACTCTTTATTCCTTTAAAACACTACACCGTTTCGAAAATACCCATATTGTATGGGTTTTCAATGAATATCAACACACCGGAAGTCGCCATCTTGGATTTAAGAACCACTTCAAACATAATTTTCCGACATCTACTCATCAATTCCGTTCAGAAAACACTCATATTGCAAGGGTTTTCAAGAAATATCAACACACCGGAAGTCGCCATCTTGGATTTAAGAACCACTTCAAACATAATTTTCCGACATCTTCTCATCAATTCCGTTCCGAAAATACCCATATTGCAAGGGTTTTCAAGGAATATCGATAAACCGGAAGTCGACATATTGGATTTCAGAACCACCTCAAACATCGTTTTCTGACATCTACTCATCAATTCCATTCCGAAAATACCCATATTGTATGGGTTTTCAAGGAATATCAATCAACCGGAAGTCGCCATCTTGGATTTCCAAAATACCTCAAACATAATTTTCCGGAATCTACTCTTTAAACCCGTTCCAAAAATACCTATATTGTAGTAGTTTCCATGGAGTCGGAAATCGCTTTCGATGAATGACAAAACCTCTTTTTACGAAGTAGGTTCGTAAAAAAAGTTTACGTTATTTGGGATTTGGTTCGTAAAAAAAGTTTACGTTATTTGGGATTTGGTTCGTAAAAAGAGGTACGTAAAAAGAGGTTACGTATAAAAAGTGTTCGTAAAGGGAGGTTTGGGTGTAATAGAATTCTGGTCCAGAACTCAGACTCCCAATTCAGGTCAATAATTCAAGTCCAGAAATCAGATGCAGAATCCAGGCCCTGATAAAAAGCTCAGAACTAAGGTTCAGAATTCATTCCCAGAACCAGAATACAAATTTAAATTTCAGATACAGAATCAAATTCTGTAATTCTAGTGCGGAATCTAAAATTTAGGTCCAAAACTGATTTCCAGAATCAAGGTTCAAAATTTAGGTCCAGAATTCTGTTTCGAAGTTTAGTTTAAAATTCAGGTCCAGAATCCAAGCCCGAAATCCAAGTCCAAAATCCAGGAGTAAGTCGAGTGTTCAATATTAGGGCTCAGGTTCATAATTCATTTCCAGAATTTCGCTTTCAAAATTCAAACCGACAATTCAATTCTAGAATTCATTTCCTGAATCCTGGCACTAAATCCAAATTCAAAATTCGTGTCTAAAATCCAGTTCCAGAACTCAGGTTCAGTCGTAAAAAAATCATATATATTATTACTTCGGAATTTTAATGTTAATCGTAAAAGAAGTTTTAAAACTTTTTTGAATTTTGAACCATTTCGAAATAAATTAAACACAGGGGTATACTGGTTCTTCCTTTCGCTTTATATGATAAGCCTTATGAAAAACTGTCCTTTTTTATGCATCCTTTTTCATGACATTTTGGGCAGGAGGATTAACCCTTTTTGCATTTTTATTTACACAGATTATGCAATCACTGGGGAAATCAACTTTCGAATCGATCGTCATATACCATTCGAATCGGTTCTTCGAGATTAGCAAATGTTAGTTTGTAGATGTGTGTGTGTATGTTACAAAAACATGTAGTCGCTTTTCTCGGAGTTGGCTAAACAAATGAAAAATTTCTTTGCTCCCATACAAGGTTGCTGAATTTTATTTGGATCCAACTTCTGGTTCCGGAACTACAGGATGATATGTGTAACGAAATTAAAATGTAGGGGCATTAATTTTTTTCGTAGATGGCTGAATCGATTTCCTGCATCTAATATTCAAATGAAAGGTATTAAGATCCCATAAAAATTCTTGTTTTTCATCAGAAGAGATACAGGGTAATTAGTGTAAAAATGTCGATTTCATATAAATTTATCGGGTTTGTAGATTTTGATAGTCGATGACTAAATAAACTTATTTCAGTTTTATTGATATTCGGTTTTTGATCCCGGAAGGAACTAAACAATTTAATTCGGAACGCACTACGATTTCTCAGAGATGGCTACACGAATTTCGAATCAAATTGAATGGCTCACAATCCTTTAGGTGAATTCAACTGGCCTCGGTTACATCGATTATCGAATGCCGGGATCGGAAGTAGAGAAGCTCAATTATTTTCTCAAAGAAGATCAAATCGAATTTCATAAACAAAAATTTAAATTGAAAGACTTTAAAAATTCATGAATTTTATCTGATTCCAATTTACGATTAAGAGTGAAAAGTTTAACCATAATGGAAGATGACAGTACCAAAAAACGTTTCAAAGTTGGGCTCAAAACTATTCAAATTCATTCGTCATAATAATTCACCGTCGTACAAACCGTTTTGGGTTATGTTGGTACCTGAATACCGGTTCTGGAAGTACCGTAAATAATGACCATAAACTCCAAAGTAGAACTCACTTCGACATCTCAATCGAGTGTCACACTTTTAGATTCAAAGGCACAATTTTATGGTTTCGTAGAATTTCTCTTTTCGATCCAACTTGCAGTTCCGAAAATATAGGGTTCAGACTGCATTTATGTAAAACGACGAGCAAGAAAATAATTTCATGAAAACTAAAAACACCAAAGAATATTTGAGCAAAATAACACATACGGACTGATAGGAAAAGGTATCATCTCACTGCTAGGTGGATTGAGCACGTTTTGTTCCCCAATCCATTCATTCATTCGGCATGACACGAGAATCCGAATGTCATACATAATTACGTTAAAATACATGGGCTGAGAAGTCACGGGCCAATCAAAGAGAACACGTTTTTTTTTTGGCTCAAAAAAATGTATAACCTTTTCCGAAAGCCAATTGGCTTTGGCATAGTGAGGCGACGCTAAATCCGGATAAAACAGAGGAGGTGTACTATGGTTCTTATATAAAGGCAGCAGTCTCTTCTAAAGACACTCAGATCGTTAGATTTCTGCATTTATAGTTCCGGTAGTGTACAAAATGGATGACTTCAAACCACAGAAACATATTGCTTGCCATACCAGTACCTTTCGATTGAATTTATTCGCTTGAATCGACCTGTCCGCATCGCTCACATCCTCCCCAACGACGACAGTAAAGTATTGTGGACCTGGGAGGGTTTATGAGTCCTCCTTTACATAAGTCTCATCGGACACTGCAAAAGACGCGAATGCAATTTCCGGGCCCTTCATTTTCATTTATAAATTTTATTTAGACCAGGTTTCTTCCGGGCCCTTGTTTCTGCTCGCTTCTTCTGTTCTACACTTTGTTCCGAGATTTTCTGCTCCTTGTAGGTGTTCAGGTATTTTCGCCTCTTGATACGCTGGATCATTCCGACACCCGTTCCTGCTTTTTAGCCAAATCACGTATTGTCATCGATTTGTTTTTCATGATTAGAGATACCACTTTCTGGTCCAGTTTCGGGTTGGAAGAACCGGGTTTTCTACCTCTTCCTGGTAGCTCATCCAAAGAATAGTGTTCCCCAAACTTATTAATGATGGTTTTAACACTGGCATAATGAATTCCAGACCGTTTCGCCAATTTTCGCATAGTAATACCCTTCTCACTTGGCCATGTGTCCAGAACCTTAATTTTCACTTCCTTTTCAATACGCGACATTTTGAAAACGCAGAATTTCAACCGCACAAACAAGTAAACAAACGGAAGCTGTAAGCCAAACGCACAGCATGCTGTTATCTGAGCATAAAAAACCATCACATTTACATGCGTACAACACGAATGTATGTGGATAGCTTATTTTGCATCAATTATTAATATTATTTCACCATTTGATTGGAAATATTTCTAAGTTTCGATTTGAATGTATCAAGACACGTATTTTCAATTATGTATGATTGAAATTTTGATTAATAGCTACCAGTGTCATACTTTGTCTGCTAAAAATCTCCGGCATACCGGATTTCTCTGCCATAGACGACGGTTTTGAAGGAGTAAGCGGTATAGCAAAGAAAAAGTTTCGCTCTGATTGGTCGATCGATGCAAAAGCGAAGCTGTTGGAAGCACGCGAATCTATAAATAGAAGCAAAATTATAACTAACGTTTCAGTCCTACGCGTAGCATGCTAGAGGTAGGCTGTTGCAAGACAGCAAGACAAAAAGTGCCATAAAACAATTTGAAGCTTTAATTGGTTTGCTTTGATCTTGTGTCATGCGAGTTTGGATAAAATGCTTTGTGAGGACACTTTGCAAGAATCTCAAGGTAGATTTTGTGTGCTTAATATTAATTACTAATTTAAACAAGTTGAACACGATTTATTATCGAAATCGCAGAATGGTGATAATAGTAGAGAACTGAACGCTATAAAAATAACTGCATGCATGCAAAACTTGAACACAAGCTTGCCGAAAAGAAGCTTAAACGTCGAAATACGTTACACTAGTATGCACGTCGATATAATTGCATATATTTGGGCTATTAATGTACTATCGGTAATTTCGTCGGATACAAGACAAACACAAATCAAGGCAGAGTCCGGGTTCGCGTGTTCGATGTTGGTACTTATAACACTGAAATCTTTTGATACACGGGAGATACGCACCGCGTAACTTCGGGAATCCGCATATAGAACAGTATAGCTTCGGAAATCCTCGTAAAACAAACTTGTTCCACATCAATAGCTCAAACAACCACATGGGGCTGATCCTTGCAGTTTTTTTTGTCGTGAATACGACTTACTTTACTATGGGGTGCCTTTTCAAAATTTACTCTCTGAGAGAGTGATAAGTTTTTGATCGTGAATATCTCTTGTTGTATCTAACGAATCAATATAATTTTTGCTACATGCCATCGGAAATATGATCACAATTTTATGATAAAATTTTCAGTTGTGTGACATAATCTCAAATAGTTAAAAATTAAACTTTTCTGAAATGTTTGGAATAAACGAGTATCAAAGAGGATAATTCATAAGGCGCGTTTGCCTTTCTCGTATTTTGAAAGCTCATAGCTCAGTGATCTGTGGAAGGATTTATATAATCTAACTACCAATAGAATCGAAATTTTTCAACTTAAACAACAGCATTGAAGTATTTCAATAGTACACTATTGAAAAACCTGTCTCATTTGACCCATGACAGCACCAGCCAATCAGAACGCGTTCTGAGGAAGAGAACAAAATATCTGCTGCTGTACAACAAATCGTTCGAGAAAAATGTTCCGAAAAGTGGTGAATATCGTAGTGAGTTCCTCAATTTGGTCCTTCTGAATGCCAGAAACGAATCCCTACAGCATATTGATAGTTTCTTTTAATAAATTATGCAAATCCGAAATGAAATAATCGACATTAAAATTCTGTCATTGCCGTTTCAACCTTCCGAGCGAACGGACGTGCTTTGTGTTTACTGCGAAAAAAACCAGTGCCGTGTGTGATAACGTGACCGGACGATCAAAACTAGATTATATCGCTATTGTGTAATAGACAATAGTGCTTTTTTCTGTGAGAGGTTTTTTGTACATTATACACTGAAGCAGTGCATTGTTGTGAGCGGACGATCGAAACAGTACCGTTAGCCGGTGATTGTTTGATCGATCAAGGCCAGATTTCAGTGGCCATTGTGATTATACTGTGCGGATTATAAGTGAGTGTGCTTTTTCCTCTCGGAGGTTTTTTGCACACCCTCGAAGCGGCGATACGCCGATCGACGAGGGCTTGGCCTTGGTGGCCCCCGTTGGATTAAAAGTTAAGTACTATTATTTTGTATATTTTTTTTTCTTCTTCATTCGACCGTTCATTACCCCCCCCCCATCCCCCCTTCGAATCATTTATTTCTGCGAGGAGGTAGCTCCGCGACATGTCAAATTTGACTCCCGACCCCTCCGTTCTCGATGATCAGATGGAGACTTCTGTTGGCAGCAATAAGTCTCGCATAAAGAGTTATCCCGATGGGCTTGCACTCTCGGCCGGGCCTTACTCGGTTTATTTCCGGACCAAGGCTAAAGAAAAAAAATTGAATGTTTTGAAAATATCGCGGGATCTGTCCTCGCGATACAATACTATAAAAAGTATTGATAAAATACGACCAGATAAGCTCAGGGTTCTGTTCACCAGCTCAAAGCAGGCAAATGAGCTCGTTCAAAATGACCATTTTACGCGGGAGTACCGCGTCTACGTGCCAGCTCGCGAAGTAGAAATCGACGGTGTGGTCACCGATTCGAGTTTGACTTGCGAGGACGTTCTTAAGTACGGAGAGGGCTGTTTTAAGGACCCCTCACTTAAGAACGTCAAGATACTGGACTGCAAGCGATTGCATTCAGTATCGATCGCCGGGGATGGAACAAAGTCTTATCCCCAATCTGACTCTTATCGTGTGACCTTCGCCGGCTCTGCTTTGCCCAACTACATCCTCTTGGACCGGGTTCGTCTGCCTGTTCGTCTTTTTGTACCTCGAGTAATGAATTGTACCAATTGCAAACAATTGGGGCATACAGCTTCTCATTGCTGCAATAAGCCCCGGTGTGCTAACTGTGGGGAGGCTCATGCGGATGGCTCTTGCGGTAAGGATGCTGAAAAGTGTCTCTACTGCAAGGAGGGTCCGCATGACCTAATGGCATGTCCTGCGTATAAGCTGCGAGGAGATCGGATGAAGCGTTCCCTGAAGGAACACTCCAAGCGTTCCTTTGCCGAGATGCTTAAGAGTGCCACCCCTCCTAAACAGACAACGAACCCATATGCCTGCTTGTCAACTGACGAGAGCGATTCTGACGACCCTTTGGAAGGTCCATCATCGGCGGTCCCTCATAGCTGTAGGAAAAGAATGAATAAATCCTCTCATAAGCTACCTAGTAAGGGCTCGAAGGTGTCTTCCGAAGGGCTTCGAAAAGTTACAGCTAACGGGAATCGGGACAAACCACCGAAGCAAAAGGCTCCTGGTCTCGGAAAACTCAGTTCCGAGATGGAATTCCCACCACTTCCCGGGACAACAAAATCCCCAAACGTCCCTGAAAATCTATCAGAGAACCAACTAGGTGCTGGACTTATCAAGTTCTCTGATGTTGTGGACTGGATTTTTACAACTTTTAATATTTCTGACCCTCTTAAAAGCATTTTAATTGCTTTCATGCCAACAGTAAAAACATATTTAAAGCAGTTGACTGCAAATTGGCCCCTTCTCTCAGCGATTGTATCCTTCGATGGCTAAATCATCCATCGAGGTCACGGATCTAATCACTGTTTTACAGTGGAATTGCAGAAGTATCATCCCAAAAATAGATTCTTTTAAGTTTCTAGTAAATGATCTGAAATGTGACGCATTTGCATTGTGCGAAACTTGGCTAACTTCTGAAATATCCTTAAACTTCCACGATTTTAACATTATTCGCCTGGATCGAGATGATCCCTACGGAGGAGTACTTTTGGGGATCAAAAAGTGCTATTCTTTTTATCGAATTAACCTCCCCTCGATATCAGGTATTGAAACTGTCGCATGTCATGTTACAATCAAAGGCAAGGATCTTTGCATTGCTTCAATCTATATTCCCCCAAGAGCCTCGGTTGGGCATCGGTGGCTCAGTGATATCATTGAGTTCCTTCCCGCACCGACGTTGGTTTTAGGAGACTTTAACTCACACGGTACGGGATGGGGCTGTCTTCACGACGATAACAGATCAGCTATGATCCATGATATCTGCGACAACTTCAATATGACAATCTTGAATACGGGAGAAATGACACGGATTCCTGCACCACCAGCAAGACCAAGTGCGCTGGATTTATCACTTTGCTCGACATCGCTACGATTGGATTGCACGTGGGAGGTAATTCCTGATCCCCACGGTAGCGATCATCTACCGATCGTAATATCAATCACCAGCGGCTCAAAACCATCGAAGACAATCAATGTTTCGTACGACCTCACACGAAATATTGATTGGAATAGCTATGCGACCGCGATATCTGAGAAACTTGAAAGAACACAACAACTTCCTCCGGAGGAAGAGTACACGTTTTTGGCTGGCTTGATTCTCGACACCGCGACTCAAGCTCAGACGAAACGTGTACCCGGCGCAAAAACTAACATCCGTCCTCCCAACCCGTGGTGGGACAAAGAGTGCACAAATTTAAACGCGGAGAGAGCCTCCGCGTATAAAATATTCAGAAAAAATGGAACACCTGATAATTACCGGAATTACGCGGCGTTAGACGTTAAAATTAAGAACTTGATTAGAGCTAAGAAACGCGGTTACTGGCGTCGGTTCGTAGACGGCCTAACAAAAGAAACATCTATGAGCACTCTTTGGAACACAGCCCGACGAATGCCCAATCATAACACAACGAATGAAAGCGAGGAATATTCTAACCGCTGGATATTCGATTTCGCTAAAAAGGTATGTCCAGACTCTGTTCCGGAACAGAAGATCACCCGCGCCGCGACACCAAATACAAACGAAACACCGTTTTCGATGGTAGAGCTCTCACTTGCGCTCTTGTCATGTAACAATAAAGCCCCGGGATTAGACAGAATAAAATTCAATTTGTTGAAAAATCTGCCTGACCCCGCCAAAAGGCGCTTGCTGAGTTTATTCAATAAGTTCCTTGAGGACAACATTGTTCCACATGACTGGAGACAAGTGAAAGTGATATCCATTCAAAAACCAGGAAAACCAGCCTCCGATCACAATTCGTATCGGCCGATTGCTATGCTTTCCTGTATCCGGAAATTGTTCGAAAAAATGATTCTGTTTCGTCTAGACAATTGGGTCGAGACTAATGGCTTACTTTCAGATACACAATTTGGTTTCCGCAGGGGCAAAGGAACGAACGATTGTCTTGCGTTGCTCTCAACCGAAATTCAAATGGCATTTGCTCGTAAGGAACAAATGGCGTCAGTTTTCCTAGACATCAAGGGGGCTTTTGACTCAGTTTCTATAAATATCCTATCTGAGAAGTTGCATCAGCATGGTCTTTCACCAATTTTGAATAACTTTTTGTACAATCTATTGTCAGAGAAATACATGTATTTCGCGCATGGTGATTTGTCGACAATACGATTCAGTTACATGGGTCTTCCTCAGGGCTCATGCTTAAGCCCCCTTTTATACAATTTTTACGTAAACGACATCGATAAATGTATCAACACATCTTGCACGCTGAGACAACTTGCCGACGACAGCGTTGTGTCCATTATAGGACCCAAAGCTGGCGATCTGCAAGGGCCGTTACAAGATACTCTTGCCAACTTATCCACATGGGCTCTTCAAATGGGTATCGAGTTCTCTACGGAGAAAACTGAGCTGGTTGTATTTTCAAGGAAGCGAGAACCAGCACAACTACAGCTTCAACTAGGGGGTGAAAACATAGCTCAGGTCTTCACATTCAAATATCTCGGGGTCTGGTTCGACTCCAAAGGCACCTGGGGATGTCACATTAGGTATCTGAAACAAAAATGCCAGCAGAGAATCAATTTTCTTCGTACAATAACCGGAACTTGGTGGGGTGCCCACCCAGGAGACCTGATCAGATTGTACCAAACCACGATATTGTCCGTTATGGAATATGGATGCTTCTGCTTCCGATCCGCCGCGAACACCCATTTCATTAAGCTGGAAAGAATTCAGTATCGTTGTTTGCGTATTGCCTTGGGTTGCATGCAATCAACTCATACGATGAGTCTTGAAGTGTTGACGGGCGTCTTACCGTTGAAAAACCGGTTCTGGGATCTCTCATATCGTTTGCTCATTCGATGCGACATTTTGAATCCTCTGGTGATTGAAAACTTCGAAAGGTTAGTTGAGCTTAATTCTCAAACCCGTTTTATGTCCTTGTATTTTGATTACATGGCTCAGAATATTAATCCTTCTTCGTTTGCTCCCAACCGTGCTCATTTCTTGGATACTTCTGATTCTACTGTGTTTTTCGACACATCCATGAGAGAAGAGATTCGTGGAATTCCGGAACACGTACGCCCTCGAGTGGCCCCTAATATATTTTATAATAAATTTAGAACAGTCAACTGTGAAAAGGTGTTTTACACTGATGGATCAAACATCGACAGGTCCACAGGCTTCGGCATCTTCAATCAAAACATCACCGCTTCTTACAAACTCAGTGATCCGGCTTCAGTTTACGTCGCAGAATTAGCTGCTATTCAGTACACCCTCGAGATCATTGAAACATTGCCCAAAGACCATTACGTCATTGTCACGGACAGTCTAAGTTCAATAGAAGCTCTCCGGGCAATGAAGCCAGGAAAGTATCCCCCATATTTCCTGGGGAAAATACGGGAACATTTGAGTACTTTATCTGAACGGTCTTATTTAATATCGTTAGTCTGGGTCCCTTCGCATTGTTCCATTCCGGGCAATGAAAAGGCAGACTCATTGGCTAAAGTGGGCGCATTACAAGGTGACATTTATGAAAGACCAATCTGCTTCAATGAATTTTTCAGTATTTCTCGTCAGAAAACTCTCGAAAGTTGGCAAACTTCATGGACGAATGACGAACTGGGACGATGGCTACACTCCATTATCCCTAAGGTATCGACGAAACCTTGGTTCAAGGGGATGAACGTGAGTCGTGATTTCATTCGCGTTATGTCACGACTCATGTCAAATCACTATACATTCAACGCACATCTCCGGCGTATCGGGATCGTGGAGAACGGGCTCTGCACCTGTGGCGACGGTTATCAGGACATCGAGCATGTCGTGTGGTCGTGCGTAGAGTATCGCGACGCCAGATCGGAGCTATTGGAATCCCTCAGGGCCCGAGGTAGACCGACTGAGGTTCCGGTTCGGGATGTGTTGGCGAGTCGGGATAGTTCATATATGCTTCTGATATACCAGTTCCTCAAACACATTAATATACAAGTGTAATCTGTTACATCTTGCTTAGAAAGTTCCTCCTATTTATCGACGTTATTTCAACTGTGGCTAAGAATTATTTTCACCTGCAGGCTCGACACTAACTTCCGCCGATTATCCCGATTCCTCATCTGTCCACCATCTTCATCGGAACTAACAAGATCTTTTTGCTGTCACTAACCTTTTCGCTTCCCCCCTCCCCGTCTCTTCTCCATCTCGATGTCAACTAATTAGATCTCTGTCGTTCTTAGTCATTTCGTTCCCATATCCCCATTTTACTTCGTTTTCCGCAATATTTACTTCTCTATATTTTTTCGTTATATTTACATCACCATCATCGCCCACGGAAGGTCGCTCTAGTCATGCGGGCCACCCGCCGGGTATTCGTAGCCTGGGGGTGTTTCCCGCGGACCCACACAGACCGAGGGATGCGGCCAACGTCATCTGGAAGACTCATGATATATTCCACCCACCGGCCGGTGCCGATCGCCAGCTGAAGGTTGGATCTGCCAAAGTCGACCACTGCGACCCCAATACAACATTATCCAATCATACTATCCTAGTTTTAAGTTAGTCGTTAATAAAATTAGAAAAAGTCCTTGGCACCTTAGAGCTAAAGCAGTGTGCCTTAAAAATAATTATATTATTGAATAAAAAAAAAAAAATTAAAATTCTGTATTCGGCTATTTTTATAGCCGTTAGGACGACCCATTAGTGAAAAAGCTACAAACGAAATCACGTAAAAGAAAGCACCTAACAAAAATTGGATCAGTATGGAGTCTATCGCCACTGCGAGCAGATGTATTTTGTGTCGTTTGCAAAGCTAGTTTCGCTTCCGACAAGAGCGATTACGTCACAGCTGCCAGTCATTTGCATGGATGAAAAAGCAACGGTGGAGAGCATTACAAAAAATCAGCCATTCTAATGACTCTAAAAGTTTTCTGGAGAACTATTAGGATTTGTTGTTCGCAAATCGAAAGGAAATATCCTCAGTTTAGTGCAAATCTAGAACAGTTTGGCTAGATTTTTGCACTTTTCGCTGTGTGAAATTCACAGTAATCGAGATCAAGTGAAGCCTTCTTTGTTTTTGGGAAAAATGTGGAAAAGGGGAATGCTTGCATAATTCATACAATTGATCAGCTAATTGATATTCGGAAGTGTTAAGGAACATGTCAGTTGTTTTCGTATTCACGACATCCAGTTATGTCTCTGACATTACCCTCCCGCCTTTTTTTTGCCATATGCGGTCGTTTCTTTGTAATTCCAGCCTTCAAACGCTCCAATAACGCAATATAATATTCATTGTTAATGGTATTTCCTTTCTTAAGATAGTCGATAAATATTACACCACGCACATCCCAAAACACCGAGACCATAACTTTTCCAATCGATC
Organism: Malaya genurostris; assembly: GCF_030247185.1. Taxonomy (NCBI): domain Eukaryota; kingdom Metazoa; phylum Arthropoda; class Insecta; order Diptera; family Culicidae; genus Malaya; species Malaya genurostris. The sequence goes on from NC_080571.1 coordinate 61,555,809, forward strand.
GTTTTGATTCTGGAGTGAACTAATGAAACCATGTTTCATCCATTGTCATATATCGACGCAAAAATTCCGGGTCCATGGCCAAACACTGCTCAGAATCATCTAAACGTTCTCGTTTTTGGTTAACAGTGAGTAAACGCGGCACCCCATAACATTTTTTTCAAGCCATTGCTTCGCTTGAATTGCATTTTTTCCCATCAAGAAGCAGTGTATAATTAAAACACGAAATTGTTTTTGATTCATAGTTCTGAAAATAACAAAAGTAGCGTCACTCTTAGCACAATAACTCACAAGCTAATGAATAGAATATCATGAAATTTTAACAGCTGTCTTTTAAAGGTTAGTAAAAAAAGGTTAGACCCGGGACTTTTCAGCCCATGTGTTACATTGTAATATACAATCTACGATATGATTTCGCTAGACCTCGTTTTCGTCAATATCCAGTCAAAGATGAGCAGCAGTTTGTTCACAAAGCTAATCTCCAAAAAATTTTCATCTATCTTCAGATCAGCATCCTTCTGTTCTGTAATTTTTGTGTACATTCTGATTGGATCTGTTTCGAGCAGCTAGCTTACTTTCAATTTAAAATCAATTCAAGGCATTTTTTTCAAAAAAAAAAAAACAAAACATACTTTATCAGGTGACAGATTCCATTCCATTGCATTGAAACAATAATAGCAGAGCATTTTAAACGGTTTTATCATTGTTGTATCGACATGTGAATTATACTGCTATCGGCAGTTCAATCGCCCTCCCACAATGTTCCGCAATCGATCAGGATACTTTCCTTCGAACAAAGAAATCACACCAATATACCGAGCCAATTGAAGTGGCGAACTGGAAATGGCAATAATATTCCTGCGAATCGATTTCTGAATCACAGCTGTGAAGCGGAAGATAATTCCTCACAGATGGTTGATTGGCACTGGTTTGCTCTTCGGCGGTTGTAGGGTTCTCCGCAGAAGTGGTCTCCTTGTGGTGTGAGCGAGTTTTGTTTTACTTTCGGTCGTTCGCCAACACATCAATCGGATGAATACTGAATGAGGATAGCAATAGGTTGTAAATCGTTTTTCTTCGGTGCCAGTGGGCACTTTTTTGAGGAAATTTGTGTTGAATTGTGGCATCTTTAAACAGATGAAAAAAAAATTGTTGAAAACAAATTACGCCTAAAGCATTATATCTGAAAAATGTCAAACTTCTGAAAGATGAAACGAATGAGTGAGCGAAATCAAAAAATAAACATCAGGAATAGCTAAAACAGAGAAAAGAATAGAAACACGTGACTCCTAAATACAGCTTCAGTTCGAAACCAGTGACAGCGGAAATGCTCACTCAAGTTACAATCCCTAGATTGTTTGATGAAAATTCCTCTCGCATCAAACCAACTCCCACACTTTGGCCAAAAGTAATGACTTTATTGAGGGCTCAAAAAAAAAGGAACAGACAAGCAAGCATCGGTAATATAGTCCCGCGTACATTAAAGACGAACCGAAAAACCATGACTACGGAATCTGTGAAATTCAGCATTTCCTCCTCCTACACTCGTCGGTACGCTAGGGAAATACACAGCATTGCTTGTTATTGTCTTTCTGGCTGGTGGTGTCGAGGTTCTGTAAATGTGAATGGAAAAAATATGGAATAAACAGAGAATAAACTTCCAAAATTCAATTATTCGTCCCGCCCCCCGTTTGGATGAATGTTCCCAAATGCTTAGCTTTCCACCAACACCTACCGTGCCACGAAATGATAAATAATCGAGTCTGGTCGTTTCCCCCCGAATATGTATTCCGTTTGTGTCCGGGCTGTAAGGAATAACACCCGAGCTTCCCGTTTAGTCGCGGACAATTTCAATTGATCAATTGAGTCGTCGGATGCCAGCAGTCGCTTAATTACCGTCCCAGGTCTGATCCATAAGAATATCTCCGACATCCGGCAGGGAATCCCAAACGACAAAAACCCAAATTGATTTGTGCTATCAGCTGGAAATTGGATAAAAAAGCGGGAAATCCTGATTGAATCGTTGGCAACGGAGCAGCCGTTGCCTCAGAGCTACCTCCGCACACCCCTACGCTCGCTAACTCGCGAAGGGCGCTGTTACAGAAAAACGGAATACTCTTCCGCTTGTTACCATGTAATCCTCAATTAACGATGCGAAACGATTCTCCGGAACACACTGGGCTAGAAGTTGGAAAATACGGGACTGCACCGGTCTCAAGATGGGACAAATTCTACTGTCCCGAGACGGTAATCTTAGAAGAAAAGATGACACAGGATAAAAGTGCTGTGAAATTGGGTAGTGTCTGATTGTAGAAAATACCATGAACTTAGATTTCTTGTTCAGCATTTTAGTAACGAACCGTTTAAGCTGGAGCACACATCATCAATTTCAGCTTCGACTTGTCAGTACATAGCTGTTCAACTTTAATTATTAGAACTTTTTTTTTTTTTATTTGTTTAAGGACCTTTTAAAATTTGTCATTCAGGTCCGTTTGTTAGAACTGTAAATTTCATCATCTTAAACTGTTAAGTAAACCCTTAAACTTAAACTTCTAACCCAAGGTTTTATTGCGACACAATCTGGAAAGATTTAATTAGAAATAAAACAAATTTGCTGTGCATTATTAGTCATCTTAAAACTTACTACAGTTAATATGGCTGCATGAAGAAACTACGAACTTTTGAGTTTACTCCAGTCATTAGGGTTTGTGCAAACTTCTCTACAACCGAATTAGCTGATTTTGTCAAATGATTTTCGAAATTTATCCAAAGTTGAAGAATGTTTATATTCAGAGAATTCTCTCCTCACGAGAGCCTAATATCGTTCGATAGGAACCGAAACTCCGGCAGTTATATGGATTCGCCTCTTTTGGTACAATCCAATCGCTTTATACCAATCCAAAACATATTTGGGATAATGACAGGATGCCAAATCATGCCAGAATAGCGAGTGAGTGTCATGGCTGCGTAGGAATGTTAGCAGTCGCTTCCCTAGACATTATTTACGGTATATGTCCTTGTTTGTCGTTCCGGTAGGGATGAGGCTTTGGCTTTCTCGACCACTGCTGCATATTGCCTTGCACACCAATTTTTTTTTTCAATATTACGGCATCTAAGGACATTCCGGGAAGCTATACAAAAACAGGAAAACTGCGTCATATATTTGTTATACAACTTATGAATCTGGATTTTAGCTATCTCATTCCGTTTTTTCATTACGGTTGGGTACAATTTTCACTTTGAACGACTTCATACCTTTCCGGTGCTTGAAAGTTGGAGACATTTAAATTTCTCTTGCCAAAGTACCTAGCGAAAGATTTTGTCTTGTCTCTTCTGCAATATTTACTTCACCTTCGCGTCCTTCTGGTGGTTCCTGGAACTCACTCTTGTTCCGTTCTCAGCCTTTTTGATGATCGTCAAACGTGTATTGAAAAATTTAAGAACTTTACCGACAGTGCTTGAAGGAAAATTAAGCCTTTTTGCATCAGTCGGCGTTGAAGAGTCGTTCGCACCGCACTGGGATTTTTTTCTGGCTACCTAGAGTTTCATTGATTTAAGGCTTCAGTCTTTTTCAAGGTTACCTAGTCACTAACAGCACACGCTATAACGCTATACAAATAGTGATATTCTAATATAATCAGTCATTTTTTTGACTAAGAAATTAATCAGCCTTTTTTAAGGCTAGCCATCCAAGTCAATTCGAAGACTAATTTTGCCTTGAAAATTTGTGTTCTTCAACAATGCCTGCGTCCAAACGGAAATGCAACAAACGTCTTAACCTTAGGTTAAGATAATCCGTATCCGTAATACAATCCAAATCCGTTATTCCAATTTTTTTCTAACAACCTTGACGATCTCACAGAATATAAATGAAAAAATAAAAGACAACGGACGGACTCCTCTTCCATTGATCCTATGCCGTCTTGGTTGATGGATTAGAAGATTACGAACGTCTTACCCGATTCCGATATTTGTCCGAGAAACATCCTAAATTTTATTCATATGATATAAAATCAGACAAACCCTTCAAGACTGTCTTGAAAGGCTTATCAAATGATCAAAGTACTAATGAAATTAAAAACTAACTAAAAGAATTGCTTGGTTTTGCCCCTTCCCAAATAATACTTATGAAAAAAGAGCGTATGGTACTTTTAAACCACGCTCTGGGATTTCCCATGAACTTTATCTAATACACATCAATCGAAGTGATGTAAACAATGTAAACTGACATACTTTGTTTGAATTGTGGTGAATCGCATTCGAAAGACGTCTGTCCAATGAATGAAACCACTGATAAATATGTTCATGTGCTAATTGTGATGGAAATCATAAATCCAATTATTTGAAATGTCCTGTCAGGGAAAAAATTTCAAACGCTCGTTCGCTTAGACAACAACAAGTTAAATCAGCGACCTTAAATTTACAGAACATACCTGAAAACAAAAGAAAACGACACAAATGCCACACCTAAGTCTTCTAAGGCATTTATTTCTTCAAATGTAAAACAAAAAACAGAAACGCTTTTAAATTCATCTTCCAACGAAAACAATTTATATACAGGTATATCGGCCACGTCATCTTCTTCTTTTAATGACAGTTACGCTAGTGTAACAGGTAGACATCTACCTATCTTCAATACCATTCGCTTCTTTAAACCAAGTCGATTTAGGTAATATAACGGAAAATAAAACGGTCTACCTACAAGATCAGCTTTTTCAAATGATCATCCGAATGATTTCGGCTTCGTCACTCATTGAAGCATTTCAAGTTGGATGGCAATTTGCAAATAATATTATAATGCATTCAAAATTTACACAGTGATGTTAAATAATTATTTGAATATTTTAAATTGGAATGCTCGATCTTTAAAATCGAGTGAGGATAAGTTTTAAAATTTTCTCGAAGTTCACAAAATTCATACCGCTATTGTGACAGAAACATTTCTTAAACCAAATGTCGAATTGAATCCACATTATATGATTCATCGATTTGACACGTTTACTGAAATGGGTGGTGGAGTTGCCATTTTTGTCCAAACGCAAATTATACATAGAATTTTACCTTCTTTGAATACTAAAGTTATTTAAAGCTTGGGAATCGAAATTGCAACCATTCATGGAATTTATTTTATCGCTGGAGCATATTCACCATTCCAATGTACCGGTGAACAATTGAATTTCGGCGATTTGCAAAAACTCACGAGATAACGACCGAAATGTTTCGTAATGGGGGACTTAACTGCAAAACATGTCCAGTGGAATTGCAGACAAAATAAAAGTAATTGTGAAATACTTCATAATCAATTCTCTGCTGGTTACTTTACAGTTATTTATCCCAGTAATCCGACTTGTTTCTCTTCCGTGGAGAACCCCTCTACAATTGATCTGGTTCTAACAGATTAAAGTCACAGTGAACAGTGTAGTGAACCGATTTCACATACTGACTTTGACTCAGATCATCTTCTTATGACATTCTAAACCTTTCTGAAAACTTTCTAAGGCTGTTAAAAAACTTCAGAAACAATTTTTGTTCTCAAGAAACGAAAATCAAATACTTACTGTAAATGACGAAAAAGCTCAAACACTTACTCAGCAGTTCGAGAGTGACCACAATTTTAATTTGAACATTGTGAGTCCTATTGAAAATGAAGTCGCACTGAAATATGATCATATTTCAACTCAAGTGTTATTACAAATTTTGATGAAATTAAGTCAACTATTAGGAAACTTAAAAACATGAAGGCTTCTGGTTAAAATTTTCAACAAGTGTTTTTCATTAGCTTACTTCCCAAAAAGATGGAAAAACGCTAAAGTAATTCCTATCCTCAAACCTGATAAAAACCCAGCAGAAACATCAAGTTATCGACCAATTAGCTTACTTTCTTCTATCAGTAATCTTTTTGAAAAAAATATCTTGTTGAGAATGATGTCTCATATAAATGAGAATTCAATTTTTTTACCAGAGCAGTTTGTATTTCGTCATGAACATTCAACTACTCATCAACTTGTCAGAGTAACAAACAAGTTGCTCTTCTAGACACAGAAAAAGCACTCGACAGTGTTTGGCACAAAGGTTTAATAGCAAAAATGCCTGATTTCCAGTTTCCTATTTATTTGCTCAAAATGATTCAAAATTATTTAACTGATCGTACTCTTCAGGTTAGCTATCAGAATTGTAAATCTGAATTGCTACCCGTACGAGCCGGTGTTCCGCAGGGTTCAAGCGTAGCTAAAATCTTGTATGACATTTTCACTTCTGATCTTCCAAATCTACCCGTTGGTTGTCAGAAATCGCTATTCTGTGACGACACAAGTCTGTTAGCCACAGGTAGAAATCTAAGAATGATGTGCCGTCGCCTACATAGAAGTTTAAATATTTTCAGTGATTATCTGTCAAAATGGAAAATTAAACCAAATGCAGCAAAAACGCATATAATTATCTTTCCTCATGAGCCAATAGCTTCTTTTCATAAACTAAAAAAAAATCACATTCTCAAATTGAATGGCTTGGTATTGACATGGTCTGATCAAGCAAAATACTTAGGTTTAACGTATGACAATAAACTCACTTTCAAGGATCACATTGAAGGAATCCAGGCAAAGTGTAATAAATATATTAAATGTTTATATCCTCTTATAAAACAAGTTTGTAATTTATAAACAAACTTTCCGACCAGCCATGCTTTATGCAGTACCAATTTGGTCAAGTTGTTGTTCCACAGTACAAATAAGTTACACAGACTCACAAATATAGAATCATTATTTTTCACTTTTAGAACCATTATTTAAAAGATATTTTATTCAGGCCTATTTGCGTACAAGCTTTACGTGGCCGATTTAGCTGAGTTTTTAGATATTTTTTTTGTATTGGATCTCGTTGTCACCCTTTTTCTAGGGGGAGAGGAGCTTCCATTTTCCTCCTGCGAGGATTGGGGGGCAGTTTGTTCGTGGTTCGTCTCGTCATCCATTGCCGTGGTATTGTTGTTGATTTCGTTGCTAGTTGCCATAGACGCGCCTTGTTGTACATTGTTTGCAGTTGCTGGTTGGTTAGATGGTAAGCTGTTAATTGCAGCTGGTGTACTTTGTTCTATAGGGGATAATGATGGATTCGTTGAAGAGGATGCTTCGTTGTTGTTGGTGGCTGTCACAGGTGTACTGGGGTTGCTTGGGGTTGGTGTGAAGGAAGCACCGTTGTCCTCTGGTATAGTTGTCTCCTTGTCCGGTTTATCACATGGCTTACCGTAGTGAACAGCTTTTTGGCAATATTGACATGTGGCCATCTGATTGTCATAGGTAACAAGTGATTTGCACGGTATTCTTGTATCCTGACCGAATGTCACATAAGAAGGTATAGGCCTCCTCAAGCGCATGCGTAACAAACGTACGCCATTTAGAATACCGGGGATAAAATTCTTCCACTTTTCTTTTTCGATAGAGAGCATCTCTCCATATTGGGACATAGTTGCGCGAATATAAGGATCGATGACGCTTGAGGGAAGATCATGCACACGCACTTCTATAACACTATCTTCCATATATACTGGAATGTTGTACTTGATATTTTCATGCTCCACATAGTGCACATTATTATTGTCTTTAGCGAATTGAATTGCATCCAAGTCTTTATAGAACTGGATATAAAAAACATTATTGGTCTTATTGCATTGAAGTAAAAGCACACGTTTAATGTTAAGACGCATTTGCTCCTTAAGCAAACCTTCAAGTTCTTGTATCGAAGGTCGAATTTTGCACTGTCTGAAGTCAACAATAATTGTATCATTTCGTACCGGCGGTAGCTTTTGTTCGTTTGGTTCACTTATTTCGAGATCGTTCTATTGTTCACTACACAATACTGTACTTGGTTTCTTCCGTCCCGAACGTAAGCGGTTTTGGTTTATCGACTGACTTGGACGAGATGTGAAACCGAACTGATAGAACCATTAGATGTAATGTTAATATTATAAGCCAATTCCGACAAAAATTCTTGCATTCTTCTAGTTAGTAAGTTAGTATATAAGTACCTTTTCCCCATTACACAATACAAGTAGGTTTACAATTTTCCCTACACAAAAATCACAGAATTGCGATATATCTTAATGGTAATAACCAAATCATGTATATAATTGGACTGAAAAGTCACCACTTGTGACTGAACACTCAATTTAAATCTTAATAATTTAAATTTAACTCATTTTTCAATAAATATGTATTTAAAAAAAAGCCTTTTTACAAGTTTGCTTACTTATAGATCCGAATTCTCACTGCGACCGCACACAATTGCTTTCCGCACTGGCTCTTCTTCGACACCATCTTCGCCATTCTACATAGATATTTAACTCAAGCTGCATTTAGTTTACTACGGGAAAGGTTGGTAGTAGTGCGCGGTACATATTAGTGCGCATCTCATTGTAAGCTCCTGTTAATGTTTACCACTATTTACTTACAATAAATATTGAGATTTGACCCAATTAGCTTTATTCGACTGCATTTTATACCAATACGACAGACGTAAGTATAAAATCTGTGATTAGAAAATAAGCTTTATATTTATTTCTAGTAGAATCACGTTTTTTATGGGTTTCCTAACAGCTTTACGACTCAAACGAAGTTATCATCGAGTATTACGGAAAATTCGAGTATTCGAATACTACGGAAAATTCATTGTGTGCATAATTGTGTACCACTGCGCACTATTACCTTATCTTGTGCACTATTAGGAACAAAACACGATTATTTTGTGGCTTTCATGCTCGTAAGCAACCTAATAATTGTAATCGTTCAACTATTTTGAAGTATACCTCAATTCTAATAGGAATATTACAGGGTGGGCCATTTAAAGTTCAAACAATGGGAAACCCAATAACATTTGACAGAATCCATTTTACCATGTAACAGTACAAACCAAAAGAACGAACTTAAATTGTTCAGCTTTACATTCAAAATAACTTCTCAATTGTGAAAACCAAACGTTCGAAAAATAAAGTGCGTTAAAAAGCAAATTGCACGGATAGTCTAAAGTTTCTACTAGAACTAGAAGTCTTGGTCCAAGTTTGAACGTGTGGCAATAAATTGGAAACTCAGAAAAGAAACCATTCGTGGAAAAGTTTGCTTGATGTGCGAATGAAAGCATCAGCTGGGACTACATACACGTATGCATATTTAATATCGGAATGATGACATAACACGATTGTCACGAGATCTCGTTATTTTGTGCACAGCCCACCTGAGGTAGATTGGAACAAGTTCAAGACCTTCAGAAAAGAAACAAACAAAAATACTCGACTCGGCGGTTTTAAAAATAAACAAGACCTAAAAAGCCAATCTGTTTTTACTGGTAGCTTTCAATACGTAGAAGGACCGGAGGAGCTGGTATTTTGCGTGAAAAGATGACCCGAGGAGATTACCGTGTAACTAAGCTCTGACTGATTATCAGGTTGATGAGCTACTTTGAGCTCAACCACGAGAAGAAAAGAAAATCATTTTCCTTACCGACAACCCAAGTGGAGGTAAATCTCCACTTCAATTAACCAGTAGAACATGGTGCAAGGATGCTTTCACGCTTTATTTCGCCAATCCGAAGATGCTTCGTAACGAATTAATGCAATAAACTCCAACTTGATAACGATAGAACTAATGATGTGCAGAAAAGAAGCTTAACTTCGTTCAATTTGGCTCCTAGCTTCATGTGCTTTCATTTCAGCCGTGGGTGGAGACACGGAGCGGTATACGTTAATCACATTCAGTGGCATGGAACGCTGTCTATGAACGATAAAAGCATAAATCATCTCGAGTGTAGTATCGCTGCAGCACTGCCGGAGTGAATCGCCAACGAAAAGGTAATATGGAACACGGAAACTTTGGACTAGAACCGTCCAAGGACGAAGTGCGTCGTAGTTGGAGTTGAACTTTGCGGAACCGGTTGAAGGTCATCTCGAAGGTGACTAAATTGAAATTAATCGACTAGAAAAGTACATACATGCTTCCGTAGCATATAAGGGGCAAACACTCGCTGCTGGAAGATGAAACATAGATGAGCTAGAGATGATGTATTAGCTAGATAAAATGATGATGATATGAAGCTACCACGGTGGGGGGTAATCGGCCAGAACTCCTGTCAAAGATTTACCTTCAAGATGGCTGGAAACGTTGGGTTGCTATTTGGGACCGTGCTCACAAAAAGATGTGTTTTCCTTCGATCCAAACGTCAAACAACCCTTATATTAAAACACGTTGAATTATGCTTAAAGACGCTTTTCAGGGGTTAATGAATGTACCCTCACGTGTTTGAATGCAGAAAATGCTTTTTTTTTGTAGAAATAAATTATGTTTCAATTTCGCTTTACAAATGAACTGGAAGAGACATCTCTACGTTAACCTATGTCAACCTTTAAAATTAAGGACTATTTGTTTCTCGTGGAGCGCGTTTATTTCAGGAACAATGTGACAAACCATGGGCAAAATAAACCCCGAAAAGCTTGTGTACATATTCATAGAAATTAATCCTTTACATGCTATTTAACAATCCCTTCAAGGGAAGGTTATTTTTATCCATTTAAATTACCCCTTACTGGCACACACTTACAAGCACACTACACTATTTCCAGCATCGTAAAAATTGTGCTATTCTATTAAATACACGCTTTCACCGGTGAGCTCAAGTTTGTTGAAATCGGTTCAGGCTCGGCCACGAATGAAAAGTGATCTTCAATATCAACTTCTCTTTCTGAGCAGCCTAGATAGACGTGTAGTGTCGGTAGCGGCTCTCAACTGGCTAAGAATAACACTACGGTCCTCCTGTCTCGATGTTATAAGTCTACCAAACAGGTACGTCGGTGGTGATATTTCAACCAAGAATTGATCCACTGGTTTCCTGTCCCATGTCGTAAAAGGCCACTAAAACGGGAGCTCGCAAATCAAGGTGTATTTCCGTGCCGATGACAGAATCACAGTCGTAAACGGAACGTTTGTGGGCTTTGCACTTGCGGAACTCAAAACCCCGTGTCGCAGTAAGACTGACTAAAAACTGTCCCAGAAAGTATGGACGCACTTTGATTTCGCTGTAAATAATTCACAAGCGTAAGATATTCAAATTTTATTCGATATACTGGTAATATTAGACTACAACAACAGAATACTATTCTCAACATTTGCTACTTAGCCATTGTAGACTAGCTGGCGCACCTTCTTGCGAACGTTTATAATTAAATTCCGAACAGAGTTCTTGGCGACAAATTTGGACACTTTTTTCCAATCTTTTTCAAACTGTTGAATGGTTTCGGCTGCCGAGACATGTTCCCTAAGATGTGCCTTCGTTAATGCCCAAAATTCCTCAATTGGTCGAAGTTGTGGGCAATTTGGTGGATTCATGTCTTTTGGGACGAAAGTGACATTTTTGGTAATATACCATTCTACCGTTGATTTCGAGTAGTGGCAAGAAGCAAGATCTGGCCAAAAGACAACGGGATCCTTGTGGTTTCAAGTCATGGGTAGAAGTCGTTTTTGTAAACATTCCTTGATGTATATTTCGCTGTTCATTGAAGCAGTGGTGATGAAGGGTTTCGAAATCTTACCGCAGCTACAAATTGCTTACCAGACCATATCTTTCTTACCATTTTTTTCGACTTAAATCGATGTCTCGGACTGGTTTAACACTTGCCCTTCTTGCACCGTATAATATTGTGGTCCCGGCAAGGATTTGTAATCGAGTTTCACGTAGGTTTCGTCGTCCATGATTATGCAGTTCAAATTTCCAGCAAGAATCGTATTGTACAGCTTTCGAACCTTCGGCCTGATCGATGCTTCCTGTTTCGGACTACGTTTTAGTTGTTTTTAGTTGTTAGGTTCGAAGATTCAAACGTTCTTTAGCACGAAGAACATTTCACTTCAAAGTGCCCACTTTTTTGGCCACATCCCGAACTGAAACCTCCTTCCCTTGCTCGAACTCCTTACATTTTTGCTATCTTTCTCAGTGACAGTCCGCGTTCTGTGCACCATTTGTACAAAAATTTTCGACGTTGTTCTGCTGAAAGTCCACGCATTTCGAAACAAACTAATGAAAACGAATAAACAACTGCACAAGTGGTTAGAGAAGAGTGTAAACAACAGGACGCAGCCATAATAATTGACAGATTCTGAACCATTGCGAAATGGCAGCGATTTTTGGTTGCGTCCATACTTTCTGGGACAGTCTTTAATTGAAGGTATAGACAAAAAAAAAATATTTTTCGTTATATTTGCCGTGTAACCGGCCTTCGTCGAGTGATGACTTCATCTTCTTCATTTTATATGAATTCCAGTGGAGCTAAGGCTATCAATAGTAAATTCATTTCTATTTATTTACTCTCATACAATGCTTAGTTGTTCATAGTGTTAGTCCACCACGCTCTTTCTTATCTCTTTTGCACACTAACGATTATGGGTCGTTTGTTGGTTCTGCAAAGCAAAAGTTTCAAATGCGGGATGATGTAACTATTGCATCTTCATCCTACGAGACAGGACCCCATAAGATGGATGATGCAGTCGGGATTGCACCCGTCGTTGAAAAATGGAAATAGTCAGTCATTAACTATCTCGAACGAGTTAGCTAGAGCTGAAAATCCAGCTTTATCACCATCAACTAGGTGGATGAAGAACAGGATTCGCTATAGGACTGCATCCAAACAGGCCAGCTACTGGTACAGCTTGCGAACTTGCGCTTAGAGAACAACATTTTTACCAGTTTTAAATCTGGGAATTCTGGTCAGAGCTCTGACTGGACATTGCAAACTTAACCATCATATGGCTACTATTTAGCGTGCTGAGTATTATTTTTGTGATATGTGTATGTGTAATTTCGTACTGATATCTAACTGCCCCGCATTGACGCAACTACGTATCCGGGTTTTTGGTTCTCCAAACATGGTTGAATCTATGTATGGTGAGCTAAAATTGAAGGATCTCGTTTCTCACCCAATATGGTAAGTAGCAATAGTCCGAGGAGCTCATCGTTCTTCCTGGAGTGAATGAGTCTGTTATATTTCTACTCTAAATGGTTTTGGCACAATGTTTGGCATCCCTTATGGGGTGCCGAGTTTACTTCTGCTCATACATATTGCGAATCGTTCTGCATTCTTCCAGGAAAGTAGAATAGTGTCGCTTTTGTAAAATCTCTCAGTCCTCTCGGGGATTGGAGATTTTATTGAATTGCATTTTGGTTTCTGCAGATCATTCAGCATCCTTTCGTGCATTGACTGAATGGAAACATATATTGGAGAAGCCAAATGAATGAAACAGAAAAGATGATTTATTGGAAAAAGATACGCTCAGAGACAGGACTCGAATCTGCGTTCTTATGCATTCCGTGCATACGCGCTACCATTTCGAACCTCTCTTTTACCACTCTGAACCTTGTTATAGGCACAGCTCTAAAACGCATTCAGACATGGTAGAACATACATCGAATATGGTGTACATCCTGGCCGTCACCCAACCGATACCATGAATCCAAACATCTTTTCTGTCCATCAAACACTAGTATTCTCGCTCTATAACTATTTTCCGCTCAAGCACTGAGTAGGAGAGTGTATTTATATTCGCTTGTCACCTTCTCTACTGATGCCAGTCGCTGGCTGGACATCGAAACTTGGCTTCTCCAATATATGTTTCCACTCAGTCATTTCAAAACTGAACTTAGTTATGGCGGCTTTACGTCAAAGCAACTAAAATAAATAAAACGTATCCTTTCTTGCCTGCAGAACGATTTATTTCTTTTTGTTTTGTGCTGTATTCCCACCTTACCCACTTCACATTTCAATTCTATATTCCTTTTATTGTTCCCTTCCCATCAGGAAAATGATGAGAAACCACGCAAGGCACAAATCTCCAGATAACTAGATGAACGTGCCACTTGAGAAAATTACATCTGATTCCTGAGCTCTCCGAGAAAATTGGGAGCGAATAAAACTACGCGTGTTGTCGGTTACGTCACCGCTACCATTATATCGTCGGAACCAGAAATCACTTCACACTTGATTAATGGCCTAACAGTAGCTTCCAAAAGAGGTCTGGTTTGTTGAAATCGGTTCAGCCATCTCCGAGAAAATCGAAGCGCGAAAAAAACAACACTTTTGTCGGTTACGTCAATTACTCCATTATATCTCCGGAACCATAAGTCATAGACAGTCGATCTTCAAATTTGATCAAAAGCCTAATAGCAGCTTTTAAACGAGCCCAAGTTTGTTGAAATCGGTTTAACCATCTTTGAGAAAATTGAGAGCGAAGAAACCAATGCGTTTTGTCGGTTACGCCACTTATAACACATGAATCAATAAGTCCCGAGACTAACGCAGAGATGGCGCACGTAGTAAACCAGTAACCACGTCTTTCTAGAGTACTAACCTTTGCTTGAAACGGGTCAAAAATTTAAGTCGATCCGACCAGAAACAGCTGAGCTATCGAGGTTGGAGTAAAGTCGTTTTGTAGTTTGTTTAAAAAATGGAAAAAACCGAGTTTCGTGTTTTGATAAAACATTGTTTTTTAATGGGTAAAAACACCGTGCAAGCGAAACAATGGATTGAAAAATGTTATCCGGACTCTTGTCCATCAAAAGCAACGATTTGTCGGTGGTTCGCCGAGCTTAAACGTGGTCGTACCGACAAAAATGACGCGGAACGCTCGGGTAGACCTGTGGAAGTCGTTACACCGGAAAATGTGAGTGAAGTGACAAAAATTATAATGAAAGATCGTAAAGTAAAGCTCCGTGAGATTGCTGAGATGACACATATATCATCAGAAAGAATCAGGTATCAGAATAAATTGGCTCATAACGGCACGTTCCCCATATTTTCGGGGATTTGTGCCTTGACACAGATATCATATGGAAGTGTATTTACTATCCTTCATGAAAAATTGAGCATGAAAAAGGTTTTTTCCAAGTGGGTGCCGCGATTGCTTTCGATGGAACAAAAACAGCAACGAGTCGATGATTCAGAAAGCAGTTTATCGCTATTTACTCGCAATAAAAAAAAAAGATTTCTTGCGTCGTTACGTGACCATGGACGAAACATGGATACATCACTACACTCCAGAGTCGAAGCGGCAGTCATCTAAGTGACGCACAGCTGGCGAAAGCCGTCCGAAGCGTCCGAAAACGCAGCAGTCAGCTGGCGAAGTCAGTTTTTTGGGATACGCATGGCGTGATTTTCATTGACTACCTCGAAAAAGGTAAATCGATCAATCACCCTAAAAGGTGATTATGTTGATGAATAAAAAAAAATTTGCCAAAAAAATGTTGTTTCCATTGTTAGTCTCGGGACTTATTGATCCATGTGTTATCATTATATCTATGGAACCAGAAACCACACCCATTGGATTTTCTAACTTGATCAATGACCCAAAAGAAACTTTCAAACGAGTCTAAGTTTTTTGAAATCGGTTCAGCCATCTTTGAGAAAATTGAGAGCAAAGAACCCGATGCGTTTTGGCAGTTACGTCACTTATACCATTATATCTCCGGAACCAGAAGTCATAGCCATTTGATCTTCGAACTTGATCGATGAGCTAATAGTAGGGATATTCAAACGAGCCTAAGTTTGTTGAAATCGGCTGAAGCTCGAAAAAAACAACGTTTTGTCGGTTACGTCACTTATACCAAAAATCACAGCCTTTGACCTTCAAAACTGATAAATAGCCAAATAGTAGCTTTTAGACAAGCCCTTGTTCGTTGAAATTTGCTCAGCCGTCTTTGGGAAAACAAACCGCGAAGAAAACGTCGCGTTTTGTGGGTTACGTAACTTTTGCCTCATATCTTCGGACTCTGATGATCCGGATCGATGACCTAATAGTAGCTTCCAATCGAGCTCAAGTTTGTTGAAATCGATTCAGCCATCTTCGAGAAAAAAATCGTTAAAAGGTGCACACACACGCACATACACAGACATTTCCCGATCTCGTCGAGCTTATTCGAATGGTATAGAACACTATGGGCTTACGAGGCTCCGTTCGAAAATCGTGTTTTCCAACAATTCTATTACCTTTCGATTACCTAATAAAGAGGCAAAACCGCGAATATTTGCCTAGTAGATGCATAAGAACAAATGTTTTGTTTTCTTGGAAATTTCGTTCTGAGGAACTTCAATCAATCTGAAAAGTTTTAACCAAGAGGGTAGTCTTTCTGAATTGAACACGTGAAATGAATTTATCCGTTATTTTGAATATGAGAAATTTCAGGAGCACGATTGTTGGTCAGCAAAAGGGACGCAAACGTTATAATATTTCATTTGTTTTTATTTTAAATCAATTCAAATTAAAGACAATTGTACGATTCGACGAAATGATTCCTTCTACGATTACTACGTATCCTAAGATTCTATGAGCTAATATGAAGCTGATGTATGTGAGATTTACTTACTCTTGTCGTATATTGTTCTAAAGGGTGATTTTTTAAGAGCTATAGGATATGATTTCAGAAACGAAAATAACGAAATCTTTATTTCTAATGATAGAACGATCAATATAATTTAATATTTGAATATGATTTCATGCAAATGTTGGCCGCGGCTCTACTTTAAACGGTCCATGCGCATCCCAAGTAGCACACGTTATTACACTTCAATGACAGTAACTTATATGACACAAATTCATGAAACAAGTTGAAGACTTCGCAACGTGCATTATAACTGCTATGTAACCTGAAAAGCGTAAGAGGCGGAGCTTGTGCGACTTACCAAGGGTTGCCAAACAACTTCTCAGTAAAGAATTTTTGATTCAGCGCGCACATCAGTCACAATGAAACCGAAAATATAAGTTTGTGTCAAGTTACAATTTGTTGATGTTTTCCCATTCAACATTTACGATCAAAAACTAACATCCGATAATGAGAGCTAAAATATAGTATTCAATATTATTTAAACTCACTATATCTACTCAAAATATGAGTGCTATTCAATATTTATGGTGAAGTTGATCATTGTACTTATTGAAAAGGTGTGCGCCTTCGATATTTTGGGTTTCAGAACATCGATATACAAAATAATATTCATATTTTTATTCTCGTCATATGAAATTTACAGCTAAAAAGTCGAAATGTGTTCAGTTAGAACTTTTTTGTGATTAATAATAGCTTTTCATATACCAAAGTTAAAACAGTTGACCAATCGCAAAAATTAAAAATTGCATTTTTTTTTCAAATTTAATGAATATTTCATTCGATATACAAAATAATATTCATATTTTTATTCTCGTCATATGAAATTTACAGCTAAAAAGTCGAAATGTGTTCAGTTAGAACTTTTTTGTGATTAATAATAGCTTTTCATATACCAAAGTTAAAACAGTTGACCAATCGCAATAATTAAAAATTGCATTTTTTTTTTTCAAATTTAATGAATATTTCATTCCCTGGTCATAATGGTAGCCATTATCATAAGTTTTTTCATACATACACTACCGTGACAAAGTGTAGAAATATTCTCTCTGGTAGTGCGAATGTACTTCACAAAAAGAAACAAGTTTGCTTCGCACATGTACCGGCAAAAAATTTGCGTATAAGCGCAGATTTAACTATAGCCAATTTTTAAACTGAAGGAATTTTCTACTTATTCTACTTATTGATTTAATATTATTGTCCGGGATAATTTACGGAAGCTTTTAACCGACACTGTAATTGTATTTCTTTGTTGCATCACAACGAATACGTTTACCGATATGAAATCATTACTACTTTGTCTTATAGTGTGTCATTTTTTCATGGTCATATTCTGTTACGGTGACCATTTGGCGACTAAAAACAGTCAATGCGAGCACGTCGTGAGAGTTAGTTACGTTGGAACTTATTGTAACTTAGTATGATGAGATGTCAATTCGTAACACTATTTCGACTCCATTGTAACCATCATAATAATACTTGTTTCGTCGTGTTTGTCATGCGACCATTATGCAGCATCTGTTTCATTTTTATTTTTTATGGACAAGTTATATGTGCTACTTGGGATGGTTCAATTTTAACATACTCTCTCCAACATATCGGACGGTATTTCACGAATAATGCCACCGGGCCGTAATCCAGTTTTTGGGACAGTTTTTACATTTTTGGGAGGCATTGCAGGGAGCTCTTACAATGCCTCTGGCTGGTCTTCACTCCAGATGCGGCAATTTTGCTTGTTGACGTATTCATTCAACCAGAAATGAACACAATTTTTCGATAAAAAAGATGATCTTCCCACAACTTTGCCAGCGTCCATTCATGATTAAGTTTTAGATCAAACGACGATTCATGATTAAATTATAGACCAAACAGAACAAGTTTTAGTTTTAATAAACAGTGTTGCCAAAAAGATACCAGCATTATTATTATTATTAATATCATTTATTTTACCCCGGCTTTAACGTTTTGGTCGTTCACCGGGGGGATACCAGCAAAAAAAATCACCCTTTATATGTTTACGTTTCGTCTTTGACTCATCAGTGCATAGCAGTTCAAATTGAACTGCTTTATGCAAAACTCGGCAGTTCAATTTGAACCGCTAAGCAGACGAAAAGTTTCTGTTATTTACAGAACACTTTTTGGTTAACCCCTGAATGACCAAACCTGTATCGGCCAGAAAAAGTCGAAAACACTTTTTCGTTCGGCACGTCAGTATAAACATTGCATTTCGATGCAAAGAAAAAAAACATATCAAAATCGGTGTTGTGCCCTAGCACACAATTTGACTAATCCCTGAATAACCCTTTATAGTTTAACGTATTTTTACATAAACTAACGCTTTATAGAACAAGCCAAGTCTTTAGAGGATATGACAAACACTTAGGATGAAAAAAACTAATCTTGGAACCCTTTTAGTAACACTACCGTACAGTCTACAATATTGTCGAAGACGAAAACTCTCTTATGCTTCCAGTGCTTCCAATTAAAAACTTAATTTCTTAAACGCCTTTACATACGTGTTGAAACTTTTTCTTTCATTTTCAAAAAACATCTCCTACAACTTTTCAAAAGACACCAACCAGGAAAAGAATATATTAAGGCTGCAAAGTAACAAAAGGCTTAAAATATTAGTTTAGGACCACTGTGCGTTAGCTTGCTACTAACGATTTTACTTATGTATTTAGCCTTAGCAACACTAAATGTTGCCTGGTGGATTTGACTTTTCCATAATAAAGTTTGACATTTTTGACCATGACCGTCAACAGAACATTCTGTCATTGGAATGCTATTTGTAGCTCGACTTTTGGCAGTGTAGCACTATACTTTGCGACTGTAAAAAATGGATATAACGAATTTAGTCGTAGTCGTAATTCGCTTGGATCAGGGTGGCCACTTCACCGAATGTCATTTCGTCGAAAACCATTTCACCGAAAAGGTTCATTTCACCGATTCCTGCAATTGTCCTAATATTATAATTTGAATTGATTTAAAATAAATACAAATGAATGATAATACGTTAACGCCCGTTTTTTGTCCTACAATTGTACTTCTTGAATAAAGGTTCTTGTACTCTGGAATAAAGATTGATTCATGAACCTCAGCACGAAGTTCCCAAGTTGACTATTAGTCACTAAGCATCAAAGCAATTGCATAGGTGTATCTATCAAGCAAATGTGTATGGTGTTTTCCGTTTACTAAGTGGAAAAATATCTAAGGCGGCTTCGTCACATCGATTTGATCCATGTGCTGTCCGACCTCGCTCCCGCTCGTTCGGACCTAACTAAAGCAAAGAAACCTAACATTGAGTAGACCGGGCAAACGAGGCGGTTACAGGTTTGCATGCAAGAGGCCGCCACTTTCGACGGCGGGTCGGCGGCCAACTTAGCCGGCGTCGCCTCGGCGGGTTTATGCCGCCGAGCCATCTTGGCTTTGGCTGCGCCACATCAGTTATACAGGAGGCATAATAACACAAAAAAATTATATGATGTATTCGAAATTACCCTTTCGACGAAATGATCCTTTCGGCGAAACGACTTTCGGCGAAATGACCTGTTCGGCGAAATGACCTATTCGTCGAAACGACTTTCGGCGAAATGACCCGCTCCCATTCGCTTGCCAATGAATTTAAAGAAGGTCGTCTAAAATCAGTTGTTGCTAAACACACATGTAACAACCCTCGTACCACTCCAATACGTTTCGAGAGTAGCACCGACGACACGACCTGCCACTCGTCTATCAAAACTGTATCGTAAATTTAACTACCCCTCAGTAACTGGAAATGTCAAATCGAAAACGCTAGTGAATTTTTTTAAACTGGCAGAACAAGTTGATATATTTATTGATTTTGAATAACAGTCACCATAACCTTGGTAACTGCATATCGAAGGTAATTAATTACGGAACATTTTAATGGATTTACCTGACTCGAGCGGAATGTAAAAATTGAGGAGTATGAGTTATGTCTTTTATAAAGCCAAGTTCAAAATTCAGGTCTTGACTTGAAACCGTTGTGTGAGAAGGAAGACATGGAAATGACCGACGAGCTGAGCGAGGCTAGTGCTCTGCGGTACCTGCATAACGCACGGTAAAATGATTTCTTTGTGGAATTCCACTAGTAATCCTTGAATAGTGGCCAACAAGGTGAAATACTGTTTCCACTACTGGGCAATCAACCGACACAAAACAATTTTGACACCGGTATATTACACCGAATCCTACTGCCCAGAAAAGCTAGCAGTTGAAGTGTACGGATGAATCGCTGGAAGCAGATCATTGTCCTCGTTTGTTGGTTTCATCCTTAGTTTCGATTAAATTCCGAAAATCGAATTCATTTGAACGCATTTCTGCTTAATTTGGACAAAGTTTAACACTAATAGAACTATTCCACCGCTTTCAAAACATGTTTATTTGTTTTGGGGTTCCTTGGTAACTAGTCCATAGCAACTTAAACAGTGTTGCTCGAGAAGATTATTTTTATCATTTACAAGGGGTCGCTAGATTTGTGGTAACTGGCGGTGAATCGTTAGCGAACAGTTTTAATGCTGATTTTTCTTCGGAGTGCCTGGTCGTGTCGTCGGTAGGACAGATCAGACTAAAACTGAGTTGATCCTTATGGATAGCAAGAGACGCTTCTTAAGACACTTTTCGCACCGTTGATTGCCCCGTAAGTGATAGAGTAGGCACTTACGTTACAACATCCGCAAATCGCCGGCCATATCTGAATTTTTTTGCTTATTTCGATAATTTCATTCTCTAAACATCCTTCGGAACTTTGATATGGCAACGAAACGGACAATTTTTTTCTTTCGCCGACACGGCAGGAACTACTGTGTGGATGATTGTAAAAACTACACAGATGTAATCAATTCAGTTTGAGCAAGATTTACTCAAACTTTCAGTTACAGAGAATTTGACGGTGTGCCATTTCTATCGAATGGACACTTCATTTCAAATAAAACTTTTGTCATCTTATGAAAATGGTATATGAAGCTCATACTTGGGATATCACAACAGCCCAGAATGTCTCAAAAATTACCAGGGATGACGAAACTGACGGTTTAATAACAGATATAACTATTTTAAAACCCTGAACTGCGCCTAAAAAGATAAAAACAAGTCATTGCACTGTTCTGACAGTTCCCTTAAAAATGAGCTCTAAGTGGTTTATTGCTGTTTAAAATACCACGATGAACATATTACATCAGTAATGAAATTTTAAAGTTTGCAAAGACAGAACCTTTTTATTTTGGAACATAAGATGATAACATTTAAAGCTCCATAAATACAATTAGTATATTCATGCTTAGCTCAAGCAGACCAAGATTTTGCTTTATCTGTTATCCTAAACTGATACCCAAACGCATTTCTTCTTTTGTTTTATATCATCCTTGCGACAACGATTTGAAGCAATTTCTCAGTCAAGAAAAGGTCAAGTCGTACCAAAAAACATTGCTTGAATCAGTTTTATTGCCTTGACGTTCACTAGTTATACAAAATTGCTGAACTAGGGAGACACTTCAATTCAATAGCGGCGAGGACTAAAGAGGATTCTTTTAAATCTTCTTTTGATGACAAGCACCAGCTCGGCAGCAATAAGACGCTTGAAGTCTTTAAAGTGTTATGGAATTGATTCAATATCTTATTCTTGTTCACTGCTGTAAGCACCCCCATTGAAATGTTCTTTTAATGAGTTACCTCAGGCGTGTGTCTGGTTTGAATATACGCCAAGTCTAGGCGATGAACCCTTGAGAAGCGTCAACCCACTCAAAAGTTCGGATTTTCAGCCATCACGCGAAGTAACGTCGAAAAAAGCAAATTTTTTTCCTCTGATAAAATGTCTTGTTTACCGAACGTTTTTCTTCTGAGGCGAGAAAGTTCTTTGAATTTTATGTCATTTTCCTGCTCATTATCCTTTTCGCCACCGCTTATAAAAAAAACACTGACAATGCGCGATCTCAATTGTTGTTTTTTTTTTGTGATCTCCCTCCGTAAATTTCCTGTGCTTGTTTAATTTTTACACGAGAAAAAATATCTTTTAGTAAACATGCTTGTGATTTTCTATGAAATACTACTTTAAAATGTAATTGATGTTTTTGACAGACTCGGCTGGAAACACCGTGTCCGGTTTCATTCACTAATACCAACCGACACATATTTTACCATTCATGAAAAAATCAGCAAAGCGATCAACTCATCATTTCCACTACCACCCCATTTCCAGGAGATGTTTTTTTTCCCACCCGAACTGTAAGTCCCGATTGCGCATACCGCAAGGTCAAAACCGCAAAAACATAAAATCCGAAATTGATGTGATGTCCTTTTTCGTCTTACAGCCAGCCCTTGCTTTGGATGGCTGCACGTGCTAAATTTGGGCATATATTTTGTTTCATGGAGCGAAATTTTCCACCATCATTAGCAAGAATGAACCGAGAAGCACCGACCGCTCATCTCCAGCGAAAGTGGAAAATGTGAATGAAAAATGTTAATGCTGGAAGGCAAACACTTCTTAAACAGGCTTTACTCCACCGATCAAAACAAACTCCCACACGCACGCATTTGACAGGCAAAATCGCCCGTCAAACGGCCAACAGTAAAAATCTACATTGGCGTATTTCTGATTCTACCACCCACCGTATTAATCTGCTTCTCCGTGAAATCCTATTTCCACGAGTATGATTGGATGCTGGGCGAATTTTCACACCGGAAGTGATGATTGATTTCTGTTTACGGCAATATTGGGTCAATCAAAACAAGACCACATTTCGAGCTGACACTACAAACAGCAAAATGCACACAATCTCACTCGTCGTGCCGCAGACGGTGGGATCGAACTCGGTTTTTTTATATTCACAGCAGCAGCAGCATCATCATCAGCAGCAATAGCCAATTTTCCCACTGCTGTCAGTGGCTTATACGGGCTGTGAGAGCCACTCGATTTTTCACACAAACCCTATGTACGCGAAAATCGGAGAGATTCGAAAACACGACTGCACCGGAGCCAGCTTCCACGACAACTGAATCGGGAAAGGAGCTTCCACTGTGGGTGATAGCTCGCCTCGCCGGCTGATCCGAAGGGGATGCTGCATTCTTGTATTGCGCTGCGAAACGAAGGCCAGGGCTGCCGAGAATTTTTCTTGAAACTGTTCAATGCAACAAATTTATAAACGATATATAAAACAAAATTAATCAAGTTCCGAAATCTCATTTTTCGATCAAGTGCAAAATAGAAACAAAAAACTTCTAATACAAAACTAGGACTGAGATTTTTCAGCTAATTTTGTTTCGATAGCATTTAGCTAGGAACCCGATCAACATTTTATATCTATACTATTTCTTCCGAACAAGTACTGAAGATTTTTGGCAATGACATTTTTAAATCCGAGATTTTTACTTGAAATATTTATCCAAATTTACATTTAAATTTCGTGTTTTAGAAAAATTAGTAAATGAAATGAGTTTCCTTTCGGAGATTTTGGACATTTTTCCGGTACACCGAAACCTCCATTTACGAACTAAACGGTTCGTAAATGGAGGTAGTTCGTAAAACAAGTTTACGTTATTTGGGATTTGGTTCGTAAAAAAAGTTTTGTCTAATGAATTAGGAAACACCCAATCACATGGCCATTTTCGGAACGGATGTGATAAGTGGGTACAAGAAAATGCTGTTTGAGGTCGGTTCAAGATCGAAGATGGCGACTTCCGGTTTTTCGATATTCCTTAAACATCCTTACAATGTGGGTATTTTCAGAACGGGATTGATGAGTAGTTGACGGAAAACGATGTTTGATGTGATCTTGAAATCCAAGATGGCGATTTCCGGTTTATCAATATTCCTAAAAACCCTTACAATGCGGGTATTTTCGAACAGATATGATGAGTAGATGACGGAAAACGATGTTTGAAGCAGTTCGGAAATTCAAAATGGCGACTTCCGGTTTGTCGATATTCTTTAAAAACCTTCACAATGTGGGTACTTTCGGAACCAGATTGATGAGTAGATGACGGAAAACGATGTTTGAAGCAGTTCGGAAATCCAAAATGGCGACTTCCGGTTTGTCGATATTCCTTAAAAACCTTTACAATGTGGGTACTTTCGGAACGGGATTGATGAGTAGTTGACGGATGTTTGAAATCGTTCGGAAATCCAAGATGGCGACTTCCGGTTTGTCGATATTCTTTAAAAACCCTTACAATGTGGGTATTTTCGGAAAAGGATTGATGAGTAGATGATTGAAGTTGTTAGTTACGATTTTAAATTTCGACATTCTAAAAATTAATATTCAGTCGAAAAGGTTCCCTTATCAGGAAGAAGAGATTGCCAGACTGAAGAGGTGTACATTGTTTCATCCGATTGGGAGAAAGTCGATCCTGCCAGTTTATCTGCTATTTATTTCTGGAATTGCTTATAAATGTTATAAAATCAGTGTCATGTGGTTGTCCAACTGACTCTTACCACTTGAGCCAAATAATATCCCTTTTTATCAATGGCTTGCAGAATGTTAAATCATATTCCGACGGGCCAGTTGACATGTGATTTTGACAAGTTTAAATAAAAACAAATGTGTCGTGATGAGAGTAACGGTACTTTTATCGACTTTATCACGTACACTAAAACAACTGAAATTAAAAGTGTAACACTGAAAATAAAAACAATATTGAGAACACGATCATTGATTTGAAACCAAATTATAATGTTTGTGGTTGCTTCCAAATATTAGATTGAGACTTCCAGTTGTTCAATAAAATAGTGAAAGCTTACAATATAACTACAACAATATAAAATTATTATAGCTGTTCAGACGTCTACTTGGTATGGTCATTTGGAAAATATACTACAATATTCAAACAATAATGATTAGCAGGAAACACCTTTGTCAGAAGCATAACTTTTTTTTTAAACGATATATAATCATATCGTAATGATCGTCAAAGAATACCGATTCAACTGAACGCACCATTTTGATTTTTGAAGCGCTTTCAAACATAATTTCCCGGTATATACTCATCAAACCCATCCCGAAAATACCCATATTGTAAATGTTTTAAGCAATATCAAAGAACCGGAAGATGCCATCTTGGATTTCCGAACGATTTCAAACATCGTTTTCCATCATCTACTCATCAATCCCGTTCCGAAAATACCCATTCCGAAAATACCCATATTGTAAGGGTTTTTAAGAAATATCGTCAAACCAGAAGACGCCATCTTGGATTTCCGAACCACTTCAAACATCGTTTTCCGTCATCTACTCATCAATCTCGTTCCGAAAATACCCATATTGTAAGGGTTTTAAGCAATATCGAAATACCGAACCACCTCAAACATCGTTTTCCGTCATCTACTCATCAATCCCGTTCCGAAAATACTCATATTGTAGTAATTTCCATGGAGCCGGAAATTGTTTTCATTGTATGCAAAAACCTCTTTTTACGAAGTTGGTTCGTAAAAAAAGTTTACGTTATTTGGGATTTGGTTCGTAAAAAGAGTTACGTAAAAAGAGGTAACGTAAAAAAAGTGTTCGTAAACGGAGGTTTGGGTGTACTTCCAAAATCGGAAACTGGAATCCAGTAAAGCCGAAGTTAAACACATGAAAATCTAGAAGATTTTTTACGTTCTTGCATCGTCGTATTAAATGAAATTTCAATCACTTTGTAATTTCGGGAACGGAAATTGGGTTCGAACGAAGTTCGATAACGACCAATCGGACTTTCATTTGAATCTAAATATGTGAAAATCGGTTCGACTATTTCCTGGAAAATCCGGTATAACCGAAATCAAATTTGTTAGCCATCAACTAATTGGACAGAAAAAATGGAAATATCATATGACTAGTCCGGATGATTTCATTTGTTTTTACATCGTCATGCATAGAAGTACACTCATGAAATTAGTCATGAGATACCAAACCTCTGAATGACTACACTCATGAAATTTTTCTTATTACTCTGTAATTCCGGAACCGGCAGTCGTATCCTGATGAAATTCAATAGCGTTATATGGTATCGCAGGACTTTTTGTATGAACTAAGTTTGAGAAAATCAGTTCGGCTATCTCCGAGGAAATCAAGTAACATAACAGTTCGGCTGAAAAGTTCGTATCGTTTAATAGAAACACACATTTTTTTGCCAAAATTCGTTTTGATTATTCAACATAATTGCCATCAGAGGCGATACAGCGATTATAGCGATCTTCCAACTTTTCGATACCATTTTTGTAGTACGATTTGTCCTTTGCCTCAAAATAGGCCTCAGTTTCAGCGATTACCTCTTCATTGCTTCTAAATTTTTTACCAGCGAGCATTCTCTTGAGGTCTGAGAACAGGAAAAAGTCACTGGGGGCCAAATCTGGAGAAAACGGTGGATGAGGGAGCAATTCGAAGCTCAATTCGTTTAATTTCAGCATGGTTTTCATCGACTTGTGACACGGTGCATTGTCTTGATGAAACAAAACTTTTTTCTTCTTCAAATGAGGCCGTTTTTTTGAAATTTCGTCCTTCAAACGCTCTAATAACGCTATATAATAGTCACTGTTGATGGTTTTTCCCTTTTCAAGGTAGTCGAACAAAATTATACCTTGCGAATCCCAAAATACAGACGCCATAACCTTACCGGCCGATTGTTGAGTCTTTCCACGCTTTGGGTTCGGTTCATCGCGTGCAGTCCACTTAGCTGACTGTCGATTGGACTATGGAGTGAAGTGATGGAGCCATCTTTCGTCCATTGTTATATATCGACGAAAAATATCGGTTTTATTTCGATATAACAGCTCCAAACACTGCTCAGAATCATCAATTCGTTTTTGATCGATTGTGAACTCACGCGGCACCCATTTTGCACAAAGCTTTCTCATATCCAAATATTCGTGAATAATATGTCCAACACGTTCCTTTGATATCTTTAGGGTGTCAGCTATCTCGATCAACTTCACTTTACGGTCATTGAAAATCATTTTGTGGATTTTTTTCACGTTTTCATCGGTAACAGCCTCTTTTGGACGTCCACTGCGTTCATCGTCTTCGGTGCTCATATGACCAGTACAAAATTTTGCAAACCACTTACGAATTGTTGCTTCTCCCGGTGCAGAGTCTGGATAACACTCATCAAGCCATTTTTTGGTATCGGTGGCACTTTTTTTCATCAAAAAGTAGTGTTTCATCAACACACGAAATTCCTTTTTTTCCATTTTTTTCACAATAACAAAAGTAGCTTCACTCAAAATGCAATATCTCACAAACTAATAATCAGACAGCTGTCAAATTTATACACGCATCTTTTGAAGGTTGGTACTAACTGAAAATGGTATGGATTTAATTCTGGTGGCGCCCTCTCATAGAAACGATACGAAGTTTTCAGCCGATCTGTTATGGTATATGATACTCGGTTTCGGATCAGAAGTCCTTTTTTTGCCCTCGGCATCTAAGAGCTAATGCAGCGTGCATTATGAAATATATCGTTTTTTACAGGGAAAGAGGCAAACGTACGTTGATAATGATACATGGCCGGGATATCCATACGTTGCTCGCAGGCCCGTACCCAGGATTTCGTTTCGGGAGGGGCCCAAAGATAAAAAAATAATATTACTGAAAATTGCTTATGTACCTAATTCTCGGTGTGCCTTTTATGGGTGTTTTTATTTGACACTTTAAACTTTTCCACTGGAACTGTTATTGTATTACATTTCTTTACCTCCCTGTCTTGTCATTTCTGTAACACATGTCTGAGACCTTCTAAATAATTATATATCTGATTTTGATTTCGGGAGGGGCCAGGGCCCCTCGGGCCCCCCTCTGGGTACGTGACTGGTTGCCCGAGTTAGACCCGATGAAACGTATTAAGTCCACGTAGGTAATTTTGCATTCCGCAAGGCAACCCACTATTTGGAAGTGTTCCTCAGGTCTAATAAATTTTTTTTTAAATACGACATAATATTATTTTCGAACGATTTTATTTATTTCTCTGAGTTACAATTCAAGGTATTCTTATTATTATAAATATTAAAATTATTACTATTGTTTTCCGCTCGAAACTTATGGTGGTTAATTATCCATCTTTGAAAATTGCGGGTGTGCAGTACTATTCACCGTACCAACCTCTTTCACCGGCCCCGGTCCGATATTTTGGTTTATGGCATTGTACACATTTTCATCGCCAGTAATAATTCGATGCAAGAAACTTCTCTTTTGTACAGTTGGAGCAGTTGTTCTCTCGCGAAGAAACGACGTTCGACGTTCCTCACGAAGAACCTTCCGATCATAAAATTGCGATATCGAAGTTTTTGATTTTTGCGATAGTTGATTCAACTAATTCCTTTTTTAATCAACCAATATGGTTTTTGATTTGCATATATTGAAGTAAAAATATGTGTTGATATTTAATATTTGGTGTTACAAAAATCAAACAATTTACACACATTTGTACTCCGGTACAGAGATATTGAAATTAAAAAGATTGCTAATAACGAAATGCCCTCAATCAAATGTATATGTGTTCGTCTATAATTAATCCTTTTCGCCTCCGTACCCTTTGCTGATTAAAAACGTTTTCCTACATTGTTTATTTTCGATCGAATAAGTGTTTTTAGATCTATACTGATCTCGACTTGACATGATCATGATAATACAAAAATTAATAACACTTAGAGATCAGATCAGTTGTGATTTCGTAACGATGATTTATTACTTGGTTAAAATCACTTGTGATGAAATCAGTAGTGATTTTTTATGTACGAGACCAGTGATCTTAAGATCAGCAGTGATCGGTGATTTCCCAGCCTTGTTATTACATGTCAATATAAAATACTGTTTATATTGGAACAACGATATTTATTTCATGTATCTCAACATGCCGAACTTTTTTCAAATAGATCATGACAACTAAAATCGATTTGTTTTTCAACTAACAGAATTTTGTTTCAATAACAACACCAGTGATTTCAACTAAAATATTTATTGAAATTGAAAGGTATGTGTCCTCACTAATGGACAGCATTTATTTTCAACCAATTAAATTAGTTGTTTCAACCATCGTTTCTGCTAATCGAAAAACAAAAATGCCAGTTTAGTTAAAACAACAATCGATTAGTTGTACCAAATTTTAACCAATCGAATTCAGAAAATCAACTAATATTCTGGTTGAAATGCGATCGCGGGTGGTTCATGGATTTCAATTTATACGGCACCCAATTGCCCCAAGTTTTTTAGTACGAATGTTGTCCTTCAAGGCTTGACTTGTCTCTGGCTTGTCCACATAACACTTATCTTTGACAGCCCCCCAAAGATAATAGTCTAACGGCGTCAAATCACATCTCCGAGGCGGCCAAACGACATCCGAATTTCGACTGATAATTCGATCTTCGAAGACTGTGCGCAGAAGATCGATCGTAGCGTTGGCTGTGTGGCACGGAGCGCCGTCTTGTTGGAACCAAATGGTGTCCAAGTCTTCCTCTTCAAGTAACGGGAAGAACCAATCGCCAATCATGGCGCGGTAGCGCTCGCCATCGACCGTGGCGGCGGCTACTGTCTCATTTCCGAAGAAAAATGATCCAATGATGCCACCAGACCAAAATCCGCACCAAACCGTCACACTCTGAGGATGCATCGGCTTCTCCATGATAACGTGCGGGTTTTCCGTCCCCCCGATGCGACAATTTTGCTTATTAACATACCCGCCGAGATGAAAATGTGCCTCATCCGAGAAGATGATTTTTGGCAAACATCGGCGTCTTCTTCAAGGTGATCGCAAGCCCAGTTTCAAAGTAAAACTGCACTGCGTTCCTCAAGCATATACACAACCATTTTCGTTCAGCGGAAGGATAAAACTGAGTTTCTGTCAAATCAGAAGTGACATTAAGGTAACCAATGTCGAAATAACCGCTAGTTTAAAAAAAATGTTAGATGCCGGACCCTGTAATGGTATCAAACTGAAATTCGAGTCAGTTCCGAACCTGATTCTTATATCGAATTTGATCACATCTCCGTCGCTACGTGCGAACCCGACACAGTTGCGTGAAAATTGTTTGAGGAAACTATTTTGTGTCAGTTTCGGTTTATTTAAACGAAAATGGCATAACCCAGTCAAAAGTTTATTAAAAATGTTGATATGCTGATGGTTTCAAGCGTTTAAGTGGCTTTAACAAATGTTTCAATTGAATTAACTCAAGCTCAAATTACTGACATCAATTACCACCAGCTCGATATTTTCAACACCTATTCAGATTTTTCAAAAATAAACTTTATGTAAAAGGTGCGTTTGAAACTAATTAAAACATTATTGTCACTCCACTTTAACTGAGTCGATTGTAGTCTCAAAATTTTCGGAAATACAATGCTTTAAGATACCCTATTGGTCTTGTGAACCTACAGGAAGAAAATGACTTTTGTTCGCGACTTAAAAATTGAGCTAGTCCAGTCGAATTTTTGGTTTTCTGTATTGCTGTTCTTATTCGTATTCGAAAGAAACAACTTGTCTAATTACGTATTAGACAAAAATCCAACTGTAATGTAACATTTATGTGGCTAATGGATTCTTCGCATGTGTATAGCAAAGATTAACAGACATGACAGTATGAGTAAATTCTTATAGGAATAATTTTTCGTGGTGCACTAGTTCCACCTATATTGTACTGCGCGAACTATTTACTATCGGTACACCCCTTGTGTTATGTAAAAGTGTTTTTTACTAGTTGGTTTCCCCTCGTTTGTCAACACCGATAAGCTGCTTGCAGGGATGCCTGATTTCATCATAATATATGGAAATTAATCGTCACAGTAAATTATTATATTACGTTAATAATATATTTAACTTTTTAGCGATGTTGGAAGGCAACCATTTATTTTTCTCATCGTTGTTCATCTAGACTATTTTTTATTGTGTCGGTAATTTTCTCCCGAAATTAAGTGGCGGCAGACCAGAAGCAAGTAAATATTGCAACCAAACGGGTTCGATTTTGTATTGCGTTGGAGGATGAGAAGTAGGCACAATTATGTATATAGTTTTAGCAATATGTATTAAATCTGTATTCTGCATGAAATTCGCATGGACGTATACAAATCAATACATTACAGGTTATTGTGTATGAATGGCAACTCTGTTGGTAAATGAAAAAAATAAACACAGTCTAGATGACATACAGGATGTGTTTGATACGGTAACGTGGCGCCATCATGAAATATGCGAGTACTGTCCCAACTAAAGGAATATTCGAAATGACCGTTAAAATGATTGAAGAATCTAATTTGAGTGTCCTGTCTGTTAGTCTGTGTGTATAGTACCAACAAAAACCACATGTCTCCATTATTAAGTTAAATTTGGATATTACATTCTCATCGACACAGCACTAGATAATTGGAATCATTACATTATCGAAGCTCGAAATCTTTCAGTTCCCACAGCTCAAACTAAATTAAATTCTTCTATCATCGATGACAATCTTCAACTGCTCATTCGGTTGAAGAATGTTCGTCGACGACAATATCAACGTTCTCGTGATCCTGCTATGAAAAACATAGTTAAGCATTTACAAAAAGAAATTAAACATAGATTTACTCTTTTGCGAAATGAAAATTTTATTAGTTTTACGTTTCGTCTTTGACTCATCAGTGCAGAGCAGTTCAAATTGAGCTGCTTAGTGCTAAATTCGGCATTTCAATTTGAACCGCTAAGCAGACGTAAAGTTTCTGCTACTTACAGAACACTTTTTGTTTTGCAACGGAGTGCAATGTCTTTTCTGACGTGCCGAACGAAAACGTGTTTTCGACTATTTCTGGCCGATGCAGGTTAGGTCATTTAGGGGTTAGCCAAATTTTGTGCTAGGGCACATAACCGTTTTTATTAGTTTTACGTTTCGTCTTTGACTCATCAGTGCAGAGCAGTTCAAATTGAACTGCTTAGTGCTAAACTCGGCAGTTCAATTTGAACTGCTAAGCACTGTTTAGCTTTAGGTTTCGTCATAAATATTCAACTACTCATCAACTTAAAGAGTAACGAACATCATAAAAGTAAATAAATCTTCTGGGTTATCCACTGGAGTTTAATAGAAAAAATGTTCGACTTCCAGTTTCCTGTTTATTTGATCAAAATTGTTCAAAATTATTTAACTGACCGTACTCTCTAGGCTAGCTATCAGAATTGCAAAACTGAATTGCTACCCGTACGAACAGGTGTTCCGCAAGGTTCGAGCTTAGCTCCAATCTTGTATAATATTGTCACTGCTAATCTTCCAAATCTACCCGTTGGTTGTCAGAAATCGCTATTCTGTGACGACACAAGTCTGTTAGCAACAGATAGAAATCTAAGAGTGATCTGCAGTCGCCTACAAAGAAGCCTCAATATGTTCAGTGATTATCTGTCAATATGTAAAATTAAACCAAATGCAGCCAAAAAACACAATTAATTATCTTTCCTCACAAGCCAAGAGCTTCTTTTCTTAAACCAAACAATAATCACATTATCAAATTTAATGGCTTGGAATTGACATGGTCTTAGGTTTAACGTATGACAAAAACTCACTTTCACATCCAGGTAAGGGGCTGTCCATAAAAGACGTCACGCCACAAGGGGGAGGGGGGTGTTTCATAAAACGTGACCTTTTGTGACAGGGGGAAGGGGGGGAGGTTTTTGGAATGTGACGTCCAATATTTTCAATGAGTGCATTTTTGAAATACCTAATTATATTACTGCTTTGCCCTATTTCCTGAAAAAATCTCCACAATAAACGTTTACATTCTATAGGAAAACGTGTATTTGTTGATGTAAAAGCTTCTTCTTGTAAATTCGGACATGAATGACGCAGGAAATCATTTCTGTTGTGATCAGCAAAAGTGCACGGAGGAGCGAGTAAATTAGCGAAATTAATATATTTTACCTAATATGAGTAAAAAAGAAAAAGATGCCTTCAAACGCTTTAACTTAAGTTATGCACTGACAATTTTTTCAGTAATTTGATTTTCTAGTATTGATAATAGTATATCATAAGAATTTCTCTTATCTGATTCTGATGCAGTTTATTCAATTGTGCTCCATTTGAAAAAGGGCGGGAGATCAACGATTTCAGACGTAGATCATGTCATGTCTTATCTCGATCATATATGATTTTCCTCCACCAACATCAAAGCTTATCGAATCATCCAAAGATTGAACTTACATAAATCAAGAATCATTTTAGCTCAAAAATACTACCCATTGTGTGACGGAAGTTCAGTACCGATATTGATCTATGTGACTTAAAATTCACTGATCAACTGATCTTGAAAAGATTCTTCGGCAGTGATCTCGTTTTGATGAGGTTTTGGTCTTTATTTTCTCAGCCCTGTATGCTACACTAAGGAAATATCATTCTTTACCTAAAACAATAATATATCTGTGGAATAAAACAGATGATTTAAATGTTTCATCAATTCCAACCAAATACTCTTGTTTATTTATATAATTGATATTAATAAAATAATTTCGATGGTTTTGTAGATTCAGTGATATTTTTTAATCTAATGACAACATGTAATAAATCGATTTTTCCCTCACATTTATATGGTTTGTCATATATATTGAGAATTTATTGAGAAGAATTTTATTTATTTTGAATTCGTGACATGTGACATAGGGGGGGTGGTGGGTCTTTGCTTCTGTGACAATTTGTGACAACGGGGGGATGGGGAGTCGAAAATCGTAAAAAAAAGCGTGACGTCTTTTATGGACAGCCCCTAAAGTGTAATAAATATATTAAATGTTTATATCCTCTTATAGATAGAAATTCTAAACACTGTCTAAAGAAAAAAATATTATTTTACAAACAAAATTTCAAACCAGCCATGTCTTATGCAGTACCAATTAGGTTAAGTTAATGTTCAACCAGGAAGAAAACGTTTCAAAAGATTCAGATTAAACTTCTGAAAATGATTTTGAAATGTCCTCCCTGGATTAGTACAAATGAGTTACACAGACTCACAAATATAGATTGATGTAATGTCACATAATATTATAAGCAAATTCCGACAAAAAATCTATGCAATTCTCAATTGAATCGATTCGCTCTCTGTATTAGTTAGTAAGATAATATATAAGTTCCTTTTCCCCATTACACAATACAAGTAGTAGTACAATTTTCTCTACAAAAAATCACAGATCTTTCGGAAACAAATGATTTCTTAATGGTAATAACTAAATCATGTATATAATAGAGCTGAAAAGTCACCACTTGTGACTGAACACCCAACTTAAATCTTGACAATTTAAATTTTACTCATTTTGAAATAAATAAAAGGATATAACATTCCGTCGCCCCCTTGTTACAACAAACCTCGCAGCCTTTGAACAACTGTACAGAACAATTATGTGACTAGTGTAACGATTGTGCTGGTACTCAGGAGTCGAGGTTCGAACATACGAACAACCGGTTTGTGTGATCAGTGTTTAATATTCTGAACCACTGAATTCGGGTGCCATTATTCAGTCCTTTTATTTATTTCAAGCCAGTTCATTGCAACACAATTCGAATTCTAAAATACATAAAGCAATTTATATAACATACCGAATGCCAAAGATCCTCAAAGCCGTTGACACTTTAAATCAATTAAAGTTGATTAACTGACAATAAACTGTTATACAAATCAGATTTCCATGACTGGATCGTGTTCATCAGCCAGTCAGTAGTATTTCACATGAATTAAATCCAACTATCACTTTTCCAGCAATATTAAACAAGAACTTTTTTCTGTACCAAGAACAATCTGAAGCACAACAAAAACAACAAAACCTCACTTCCTGTCAGTGACTCAAAGAAACCATATATCCGACTCTATCTGCTCACTATTGCTCCTGTTGCTCGTTGTAGAGAAAAAACTGACAACCAAACCGCACGGACGACCAGCGTAGACTGACACCGCGACTAAAGTGTCGACTTCCGAATGCCATGAGTGGCCAACATCTCCACCGGGAATTACCGTCGTCGCCGTCGTGAAGTCGCGTGCCGACCGAGAAGTACGCGAATTGATTAAAAGTAATAGAACAGCAGCATAACTGATGGTGATAACCACACGCGAAACGAAGACACTCAAATGCGGCCACTCGTTAATATCACGAAATGGTCCTCCCGCAGTAGTGTCTCTTCTTGACTACTATACCGGCCCGGTAAGGTGGTTGGTGTGGCGCGCGAAAACCGCTACAAAACCACGAGTGAGAATTCTCTCCCCGAATCCAGAGGCCACCGTCCAATAAGTCACGTTAGCTACGATTCATCACGAGTAGATAGATATGTTGATGGTTACCCACTATCTCCCCTTCCCACCCCATCCCATCAACCAAACGATGAGTTCTGTTGACAGTGTCAATTGTCCCTTCGCGCTGTCGATTCTCACTTCGCGCCGCGCCCGAGATCGCATTCGCAGCTCTACCCAAACGCATGTGTTATGATAGCTCGTACCTACTCAATTATTGGCAATCAGTCTCATATCGAGAAACGCTAAAAATATCACAGCCGCGAGGGCCGCCGGGCAATAAAAAATTGTCGAGAATCGAGGAGCGATCAGAGAACCGTGCGCTTCCATCGTTTATTCAAATTTTTCGTTTCGATGCATATCAACGGCAACACAAAACAAACATCTCGGAACGATAGCTGCTCGGTGTACCTCCGTAAGCCTTGATAACCCTCGTATCCGTCGGTGGTAGCTTCTAGCGAATTGCAGGTTAAATATTATCCCCCATCCATCGATTTCACCTTGATTGGAATTCACCCTGGCGGCAGCAAACTTGTCAGATAAGCTCATAAAAGACCCTTGCGGCAATTCATCGATGTATGTTCGTTTGTGGTTCCGAGGCTGGAAAATGTGGGTTCTGCTCAAGTCGGAATATGTACATATGTATTTAGGAAATCGAAAAACAAATCACGTTTCCAACCACGGCACTGGATACAAAACAAAAAACGCAAAAACCAAAACCGCAACGTGTTAGACTGCGGTTTATGATAAAAGCTTCGGAATAAATGTCCGAAGAGATGAAACCCAACAGTACAATCTGACTCTCCAGTGGCTGCGAGAGCCTGTTTTACGGGCTACTGTTTTTTTTTCCTTAGGCACGATCATTATCGGACCCATCAGGCTCTACGCAAATTCACCCACTGATGCATGCCGACCTTAAAGTAGTATAATTTTTTATATTTTCGTGGTACAGAGCGGAGCCGCTGCGATACTTTAACTTTCTTGCAGATTTTAGAATCAGTCAGAATTTTTTATGCATCTTTTTACACCATGTCAAATGATAACATCGAACAAACGGGGGATCAATCATGTAAACCGATCGTCTCCGTCGAATTATCTAGTGACAAATGCCATTCGGAGATAAATTGGATTTGATGTGTTCGGCAGCTGATATATAGCGTTTGCGTCAATGCCAAAATTTTCACCTATCTTCAATAAACTTGTTTTACCTGGAGCATCATTAAAATTTAATTCCTGAATTGCATTCGTTAACGAAGAACTCGTATTGTTTTGATAAACTGGTGGGAATTCGAGATTTCCTTTAAATTTTGCAATTTTTTAGAATACTAAGGCTGTGGTTATTTTAAACTTTTGGTTAAAATCTGACACTTGAGTGGTTATTTTGTGTCGAGTAGTGAAATTAAACTAAAACTGCGGCCCATTTTTAAAATTTGACGGACGGAAAGTTATTCGGGGCTCTCGAGCAGGGTTATTTTTGACAACATCAAAATAACCACTCGAATGTCAGATTTCAACCAAAAGTTTAAATTAACCGCGAAATGGTTTACAGCCTAAAACATACTTTCACCACTTCATGTAAACATTTTAGAGTTCGAATTTTGATTAGTAATCGATTATCGAAAGTGTTGGCTCCAATGTTGAGAGGTACACATACACAGTTAAAACCAATTCTCGTGTTCGATAAAATAAAATGCCGAGACAGATCGGCAAAACACAGTTTTGCCACATATATACAGGCTCACATATGAACTGTGTGTAAAATTTGCTCAATCAGCGTGGCGAACACTTGCAGATGTCACCATGATCGACACAAGGTGCCACCACGGTTTGGGTTCCGCTTTCACATGTGCAACATTCACTTCACGCTAGATTTTTGTTTTGCTGTTGGTTAAAATGACAAGTTTATTTTTGTTTTATTCCGATCGAATTCTCTTGTGATTTATGCGACATGGAAATAAAGTCACAGACTAACAGACATGACAGTATGAGTAAATTCTTATACGAATAATTTTTCGTGATGCACTAGTTCCACCTATATTGTACTGCGTGAACTATTTAGTATCGGTACTCCCCTTGTGTTATGTAAAAGTTTTTTTTACAAGTTAGTTCCCCCTCGTTTGTCAATACCGATCAGCAGGTTATCCGCAGGTCAAAAACATACACACTTAAATTTTTTAGCTGAATATCGGCAAAAAATGCCGAGATTCGCACAGCCGAGTAATCAGCAATCATCTCGGCAAAAATAAATTTACTGAGCGTCTCGGCACCTTCAAATTTGTCAAACGTTAAATTAGAGTGACTATAATCAGAGTGGCGACAGCTGTTCGTTTGGAATGACAGCTCCTAGTTCCAAACGAGCAAACGACCTGTCAATTCAATGTAAAGCTAATGGAATGTTTTGAATTGTTGCCAAAATTACGGATGAGATGTCGTCACTCTGGTTATAGGCACTCTACGTTAAATATTGCCGAAATCGTCATCATAAGATTTACTGTTTGCTCAATGAAACGTTCACTGAATATTCGGCAATCCAATAAAACGAAAAGATAAAAAAATAAATTACCGAATCATCAGTAATTAAAAATCTAGTCGATTAATTTTGTTTGTGATTTCTCAACATTATAAACACGCCATTTAGGATCAAAAATTCATTTTATTAACATTTAAAGGAGGCTTACAAATTTGTTGCCAGTAGTGCTTAAAGACTCTACCTGAAAACATGTAGCATAAAAAAAATTTAAAAAGTTTGTCGGGAGGCTCGCATTTGATACCGGATACTGTAAAAACCATGCAAAGAGTTTTAAATGCTGACAGTATTTCCGGTCCTATGGGAACTAATGAGCAGTCTCCTTCGCCAAATTCCTCAGACATCACTACCAACAGCGGCGTTTCTGGATGCGGCCACCTTGAGTCGAGCTGGAAATATGAAAATTAAAATATATATATATATATATATATATATATATATATATATATATATATATATATATATATATATATATATATATATATATATATATATATATATATATATATATATATATATATATATATATATATATATATATATATACTGAGATCTTTTTTACGCGACTTTTTTATACAAATTTTCAGAGTTATGCGGTTTTTTATGCGAAGTTTCTGAGTTATGCGGTGTTTTTATGCGAATTTTCAGAGTTATGCGTTTTTTCTATGCGGTACGTAAATTCTCGTAAAAAAACCTCAGTGTATATTGATTTTTGGCTTACAAAAATTTTCAATATTTAATTATGCATATACGGTATAGTTCAAATAAACGTACTTAGATCCATTGAATTATTCCATGCATTGGGTTATTTTTTCGCATATCCCCCAAAGTTTTGTCTCGAGGACGCTTTAAACTTCGACTTGGGTGTTTTTCCCTTATAATCGCGAGTGCTCTGATAAAGTCGCTTTTTATAAAGCGAAACATGTCACTATATTTATTCAATATTTTTACTTGCAAGTGGTTCCACGCTTCTTCGAAGATTATCCATTTTTTCACTAGAGAATTTCATCAGAAAATAATCGCGCAATGCGAAGCGAAAATGTAACGCAGCAATAAATGACAGCTGTCGTGCTGAATCTCGGCAACAGCTAGCGCATATTCCGAAATCTCTGCAAACGTCTCTGCTGATGTCGGCATATCTGTTGTTTACTGATAATTTCAGCAAGCAATTATGCCAAATTTCGGCAAAGTGAAGCATTTTACCGAAATATCAGTGAATGAAGTTCAGAAACATGCATATTGATTACTGTGCGATCAGTAAATTTACGTGTTGCTGATCAGTTTCGGCATTTTATTATGCCGAGCTCAAGAAATGGTTTTAAGATTGTAGTATCCCGAAATCAGCAAATGCATTTACCGAAATTCGGCAAGAAAACTGTCATTAACGTTCTACATTTTCGTTTGGCACTACGCAGTTATTTTCTAACGAAAAAAATGGAATTAGTCTAAAAGTAAGCCGTATGTATCTACGATATATCCAGTGAGCATAATAGTAACAAATTATTGTTGATTATGTATAGAAAGCTCCTTTCAGGTCCTGCTTTCACTATCGGGAAGTTATTATAGGATATGCCGAAGAACTTCAAGAACATGTCAGCCAACAAATTCGACAATCGGCGTTGAGTCTGACATGCATATTTTACAATTGCACGTCCACGAAACATAAATAATGTAATTTATTCTTTATGTGTTTATATGAAAATGAAATGAAATCTTGATCCCCAATTGAATGTTTACAATTAAAACAAAAACGTGCCTAATCCACCTACACGGAGAACCGGCAGATCACAAAATTTCAATATTGCAATTGTTGTTTCACGCCCTGGTTATTTCAACTACAATGTTATTGATATATATGTTGATTTTGTCATAACCATTCAGGTAAACGAAATTGCTGCATTCGAATGCTGTAACTTGGCTGAGTACGAAGACAGCAAAACGCAAAATAAAAACAATGTATTTTCGTATGTACCTAGGGGAGAGCGAAGAGGGCATTCGCCTCGGGCGCCACATTTGAAGGGGGCTGCAAAGTCTTTGGGACCTTTT
This sequence comes from Malaya genurostris, assembly GCF_030247185.1. Classification (NCBI taxonomy): domain Eukaryota; kingdom Metazoa; phylum Arthropoda; class Insecta; order Diptera; family Culicidae; genus Malaya; species Malaya genurostris. The sequence continues at coordinate 61,595,985 of NC_080571.1, forward strand.
ATTTTTGTTCGTCGAAGATCTTTGCAGATTTCCGGATTTTTGTTTTTTGCTCACTAACCCAACGATGGGGGCGGCAAAACTCTTATTTTGCCCCGGGCACTAAATTTCCTCGGTACGCCACTGTGCGTGTGGATTGAAAATTTCTTAATGCCCTGTGAACATTTTGTTGGTTAATTCCATCTTTGGAATTATGATCTATTGTTGCATTTCTACATCATAGTGTTAAAGCTATAAGCAGCTACTTAGGTAACATTTCATAGCTTAAACGAAGACTAACAGTAAAAAATATTTATTGCAATAGGCATCTTAAGTTCAAATTATTGAATAATTGGTTGAAACAACTGAGACAGCTTTTGCTTTCATACATTCAGATAACTTTGATGGGAGTGCTCAGTTACACAAGTGACACCTCATTGAAACGTTTCATTTTCCGTGTATGCGATTGCTCATTTGTAACGTTGCATTACTCGTTTGTGGTGCGTGTCTTTACTGGATGTCATTGCTAAACTGCCAGCACAATAAATTAAAAGTATCAGTTTAGTTAAAACAGCAATCGTTTAGTTGTATATAAATTATAACCATTCAAATTCAGAAAAACAACTAACGTTTTGGTTGTTCTGGGATCGCTGGATTTTCCGTGTAGCTGTGAGATGATATCTTTTTTATCAATCCGCATGTGTTTTTTGCATGAATATTCTTCGGTGTTTTAGTTCTTTTGATATTATTTTAAAGACCTCGTTTTAAGGGGCAGTTTGAAGTTTTAATCATTAACCTGTAATGTCGAAACTGCAAATCGGATCGAATTTGAATCTAAACGTGTGACAACCGATTGAACATTCCATGAGATGCATGTCGAAGTAAGTTCCATGTATTAAGAAATTGTCTCCTATGGAGGGTTCATTTAAAATCCAAAAAAAAAAATAATTTTCTTTAGCTTCGTGTAACCATTCTATCATTCTCAGCTCAGTGAAACATTCCCACAGTTTTAATACCACAGTATGTATACACGTTTTCATACACTCTGATTTACAATTATCACTCGAACTATTTGTAGTACTGTTCTGTTATAGTTTTGCAGCAAAATACTGTTTAAAATTATTTGAGCGTGCTCATCCAACTGTTTTATCGACAATGTCAAAAGGGATAGGGAAAAGAACATTATAAATGTTTAGCGTTGCTCTCGTTTCATTCGTTTAACGTTGGTTTCTACTCTATCGATTAATGTAAATCTAACGAATTTGATTGTACCCTAGAGAAGACCTTCTTCTTTATCCAATTGAGCTATAGCTGTATTTTAGTTAGTCATGCAATTTTCATCATAATATATTTGGTGTAGCTATAATCCAAAAATCTGAATTGGTCAGAACTATTCGTAAATTCAATATACACAAGAAGCAATGAATGCAATATTTACATTTAACAATGTATTTTTATGATAGGTTACCATGTATTGCTGCTATATTTGGTATGAAAAAATAGATGTTATGTTCCATAGAGCTACTCTAAATGTGGGTTAGAATAATCCAGTTTGACTGACGTGAAGTAAAATTTTGAATTCGCTCATTTATTACAGTAGGTGGTTGGAGCATTATTTAATAAAGTCATAAAACTATACTAAAACGAGAATAGCCATAATGAAATCATGTCATATGGTTCAGCAGAAGTTCTTTATAATTATTTTAATTACCTGCATTTTTTTGCTACTGCAGCATGTTATGAAATAACCGTATACTATATTGCAACAACAAATTATATCATCTGTGTACAATACTTTGCAGTTGATCAAAAATCAAATGAGGTTACCGCAACACAAAACATTTGCATATAATTTGAACTATACCAGTTGCAATTTTTGATTATACGGGGTATTAGAAGTCGACAAAAAGCTTTTCATCCTAACATCGCATATATGATTACATTTGCGTATCGGTACAATATTTTAAGATACATTTCATATTGCATACAACAGATGAAATCATTTGAAAACAATCAACAACACACTTTTTCTCATATTGAAATCGGATCAGAAAATTTTCATTGATTTAAACAGAATCTTGGGTGCCGGGTGAAGTGGAAACAATTTTTCTTCTACGAAAATTTACTTCTCGCTTGAAGAAATGATTTTGACAGTGATTTATAAATGATTTCACAAATTGGAAATCGTTTCCAAAAAACTCTTACAGTGGTCATCCTCGCACACGTATGCTTCTACTAGTACAACGAAACGTTGGATAGCCCGTACCAAAGGCAGCGATATAGCTCGTTTCAATCCACGGACCCCTTGATGATAAACTGAGCGAAAGTCGCTGAGTTTTGACAGTTGTCCATCGCATCTCACAAGAACGTCAGTTGCATTTGCTTTTGTTGGTAATTTTTTCGCAACCTCACAGCAGCAGTTAAATTTCAGTTCGGTAGTGCATTCGTGAAATCGGGTTTACGTGAGTGTAATTCTCCATTGCGTCCGCTAGTGATTGTAGTACGTCGTTCACGGGCAGGTGCAACCAACATTACTTACATAAGTCTGCTGGATCTCTAAACTGTGGCAGGGGAACCGACGGATTGTGTGACCAGCTAGACTGACAAAAATGTCCAAAGCAAGCAAAATTGTGAGTAGACCTCCCTCAGCATTGTTTTTCCTTGTCCTTAATCATCAAAAGGGAGAAGGGGTAATGACGTGCCGGATACTGTGCTTTATTGAATGATGGTCTATACTGGCGAGTGTATCAGAATTTATATGCAAAGATCTTTTGCTATGCATTAATAAGTTCTCCTGGTCAGGAACAACTCAATAAACCGGTTACAGTTTTATTAATTCAGTTCCAGAACTAACCTCTATCAAAATAAGATTTACCAAATGTCATTCTTGATGGCTGTTTGTTTTCTCTTGTAGTCAGTGTTGCCAGTTCGTAGTTCCAACTGTATTTTAATGGATTGGATTTTAAACCTGTATATTCTATTATTTTCAGTACCATGGATCCATAATTTTTAATGTTAATTCTTGTAAATGTTGTGCGTTTTAACTTTACAGTTCATGTGATTCGTTCTAGGTACTCCGGATTCAATCCGCTGAAGGTACAAAGCGAGTGGAAATCGCCGAAAATGGATCCCTGCGGGAGCTATACGACCTCGTCCACAGTAGCCTTCCCAATAGTGACGGGTTTGCTTTATATAAGGAACGAAACTGCAGCAAAGAGGTAAATATAATTTCATCATTCATTTTATTTACACATAATATTGGGAAAATTTTTTACAGCTCGTATCCAGTCGATCTAAAACGTTGAAAGAAAACGGCCTAAAACATGGCGATATGATTTATCTAAAGGACATCTCAGGACCTTCGACCTCTAAGGGACATGTAAGACATCTATGTTTAAATGAAGAGGTTTTTTTTCGAAAATGAGCCGTAACATTTCAGGAAAGAAGTTCCTCTACAGCTTCAGTTTCGTCAACGGGCAGTTTCTCGATGATTGGAGTAGCTGGATCAAGTCGTGAACCAACTCCCGGCACTAGCTCAGGTCCCGTCGGAACAGGAATTTCCAATGGTGAAGATTCCGTTGATGTTGAATTATACAAACTAGATGGACGAATTCAAAGGAAACGAGATGAAAAACTGTAAATATCTGCATTTCATTAAAAGTGGAACTGTTGAATAAACCTCTCTCTCTTAGATGCCGTCATAACTCGAATGGTTGCTGTGTCCATTGTTCCCCGCTGGAACCATGGGACGAATCCTACCTCAAAGAGCAAAAAATTAAACACTACTCATTTCACACGTACTTGAAAAAGCTCACGTCCGGTGTCGATCGCGGTAAGTTTGTGGCTATGGAAGATTTAAACTGCAAGATAAAAACCGGATGCCGTGATCATCCACCGTGGCCCAAGGGTATTTGCTCCAAGTGCCAACCGTCGGCAATCACGCTAAATCGGCAAATCTATCGGCATGTTGACAATGTGATGTTCGAAAATACGGGAATCGTCGAGCGATTCTTGAATTACTGGCGCACCACAGGCCATCAGCGTATTGGGATGCTTTTCGGCACCTACGAAATCCATCCGGACGTTCCGCTGGGCATTCGGGCTCGTGTAGCAGCAATCTACGAGCCGCCCCAGGAAAGTAATCGCGACTCGATTCGACTGTTGGATGACGAGCATGAGATCGAGGTGGATGAGTTGGCCCAACAGTTGGGATTGCGTCGTGTCGGGTGGATTTTCACTGATTTGCTAGCGGAGAATGCTGCCGCTGGGACGGTCAAGCATGTCCGTAACATCAAGACACATTTTCTGACGGCACATGAGTGCATATTGGCTGGACACTTGCAGAATAAGTATCCCAACCGTTGCAAATATGCGTCCAATGGGTACTTTGGTTCGAAATTTACTACGGTTTGTGTCACTGGTAGGTTGACAGCTAAGCCGCGTGCCTGTTGCCGGTCGGGGTACAAATAAACATCGCTTCTTTTTAGGTGACGACAAAAAGCAAGTGCACATGGAAGGCTATGCGGTTTCGGCACAGTGCATGGCGCTGGTCCGCGATAATTGTCTCATTCCTACGAAAGACGCATCCGAACTGGGCTACATTCGCGAATCAACGGACAAGCAGTATGTTCCGGATGTCTACTACAAGGTTAGTGATGAAGGTTTTTCATTTCGTAAGGTTTAATTCGACATATGGCATGTCGATGTCATCGCAGCACCGCAGTGTCGGATTCTTTCCACGGTTTAGGATCGCTGTTTTGACAACTACGTGAGTGGAAATTCAAACACTTAAAATTGTTTCATCAGGCAAATTCCTTTGTCTTATGATAGAATCAATTTGCCCGCAATGATAGAATCAATTCCCGTTGTTGTGCTGGCCATATGAAGCAGTCATATTGTAGCACTTTTATGCTTATGGGAGGTGGCTAATTCTTATTATTATTTTACTAAAGAACGACCAGAGAGTAACGTACAACACAAGTCACTTTCGCAAGCAGTCTATTTAATCTTCACATGCACTGAACTACACCGTATGCAGTTTCAATAATTTATCGCATGATGGTTGGGAATATTTATTGCACATACCAAACGGCCTTTATGCCAAATGATCGACTAAGTGACCGGACACCAAAACATACTTTGAAAGCAAAAAATACTGACTTGAAGAGTGTGAACATGCACCGTCCAAGCTTTTTTTTCCGATTGCTAATTACAACTGGTTGCCCGCGACGATTCGAGCTGTCAACTTTTGATGCCTTCAACTCCTGATCTACAGCTGCTTGCGGGACGTGACGATTTTCACATATCATTTATGTACAGAATGAGCAATAGTGAACTCGAAACACTTCCTTGAGGCACACCCAAATCGTTTTGTAACAAATTTCAGAAAGAATTTCTAAATTTAGCGTTTGGCGTTCTTTTAGATTGATAATTTTAAAATTAGTGTAACACAATTTCACGTAGCTCGATTTTGTACAAAACTTTTAGTAACTGCGATTCGTTCAATTGTCTCAAAAGCTCAACGCTGCATTGAATTTAGCACCTTCAACATTGATCTTCCAGTTCAGCAGATGAAGATTTATCGCCGAAGTGCCATATCTTTACTGAAGTGCCAAAAGAACAAGACTTCAACAGTTAAAAAGGAGGTTTTTGTAAGAGGTATACGATTTGATTTTCAACAAAAAAACTGCAAGGATCAGCCTCATGGGGTTGTTCGAGCCATTGATGTGGAACAAGACAACCAAAATTTCTAATGATCTACAGTCAAACAGTTCAATCAATCGTCACACTTTTGAATCCGCAATTGCACGAGAGTCTGCTTAAATTGATTTTTATTAGGAACCAACGCCGAACACGCGAAACCAGAATATAGACTGTGTTTGTCTTGATTTTTATTTGTTTTGTTGCCGACGAAATTACATCATTATCCCAAATGTATGCAATTATATTTTTGTACATGCGATACGGATTTCGATATTAGAGCTACTCTTTGCCAAGCTTGTGTTCAAGTTTTGTATGCAAGTTATTTTTTAGCGTTAAGTTTCTCTCAGCCCCCTGCTATGACGTCATGAAACTGTGGCCAGCATCATTCTGCAAAAACCAAAACAATGAAGAAAAATGGCTAACCAAAAACTGGATATTACAAACTATTTGTTTTTTCAGTGCCCTTTAAAGCACTTCCCCGCAAATTATCGAACAGAATATCATCACTACGATAAGGAAATTAAGATTTTACTCGAATTGAAATGCTCGAATGTTTGTTTACCGTACTCTGAGCGCTCTGATTGCCCACCAAATGCCCCAGATGTTGGCTACGCTAGCACTTGCTGGAGCGCCCTATCTTTGCCACCGGGCTGGTTTCTCTACCATTACTACCATTCAGCGATTTCGGTTGAAATGATGAACTTTTTCTCATTAATAATCTAGTTCATCTTTTATAAATTATAAATTAATCTTAAGCACTCAAAATTTACCCTGAGTTAGTTGAAAATTTCTTAGGCGAAAACGACATAACATAGAATTTCATCCGAACTCGCATGACACAAGAACAAAGCATACCAATTAAAGCTTCAAATCGTTTCATAGCTCTTTCTGTCTTGCTGTCTAGCAACAACCTACCTTTGGCATGCTACACGTAGGACTGAAACATTAGCTATAATTTCGCTTTGATTTATAGATTCGCCTGCTTCCAACAGCTTCGCTTTTGCATCGATTGACCAATCATAGCGATGCTTTCCCTTTGATAGATCGCTTACTCCTTCAAAACCACCGTCATCTATGGCAGGGAAATCCTGTATACCGGAGATTTTTAGCAGACAGAATAGGACACTGTTCGCTACTAATCAACTTTCAATCATATATAATTGAAAATATGTGGCTTGATACAATCAAATCGAGGCTTAGAAATATTTCTAATCAAATTAAATTATCAATTAAAACCTGACTACATTTCTACGTGTATTTTTCCTTGGATTTCTGATTTGCACCCCTATATAGAAAATAAAGATGTGTTCCACATCGAAAAAATTGAATAAATTGCTGAAATATTTATTGGAATTGATACAACAATCAATAAAACTTAATGTTTGAAGATGATTTCGGTACCCTCTCTCCAATATATCAGCCGGAATGCAAATGAATGCTTCAATATTGGCTTCCAGTGCGTCAATCGTTGCTGGTTTATTCTTGTAGACATGAGACTTTATATGCCCCTCATGAAATAGTCCAAAGGCGTTAAATCACACGATCTAGGCGGCCAATTAACGACGATTCTTGATAGACCAAACTGAACAAGTTTGACAATAACGCAAGACACGATTCACGCGTGATCTGTCAAAAACAGTGTTGCCAAAAAGATACCAGCAAGAAATCACCCTTTAGTAGTTGGTTTCGTGAGACGTTCTACATTTTCGTACCAACGTTTTTATATCTTTCTAACTCGTTTAGATCGACTAATTTTTTTGCCACACGTATAATCAAGAACATTCATTCCGGTCAATTAGGTAATTGGTTCATGTCAGTCCCGGGTTGGCGGTTTAACGCATAGGGCACTGATCTTACAATCCAATAGTGGTATGCTCGAGTCTCGACCTGGAATGATTCGTAGTGTCAATAGAATCGTAGCACCAGCCATGCAATGGTTCTGTACACTCTGAATCGGCTGCGAAGTCTGTTGGAACATAAGGTCAAATTCCACTACAGGAATGTAATACCAAGGCTTTGTTTTTTTATGTCAGCTTCCAACGGTTAATTCTTCGTTATTTCAAGAGTCTTTCATCATAGGAATACCCCACAGATATCCGTTGGATTTTCAACCTGCAAAAAAATAGAGATCTTACAAAAGCGACATCATTCTGCATTTCCGGAAGAATGCAGAGCGATTCGCAATATTTATGAGCAGAGTAAATTCGGCACCCCATAAGGGATGTCGAACAATCTGCTAAAACCTTTTAGGTTAAAAAAGAAAGGGTTCACTCACTCAAGGAAGAATGATGAACCCCTTTAACTATAGCTCCTTACCATATTGGTTGAGAAGCGATGGAATATCCTTTAATTTTAGTTCCGCATACACAGACTCAACCATGTATGGAGAACCAAAGACCCGGATACGTAGTTGCATCAATGCAGGACAGCTACATATCAGATGATATGAAGTGCCTTGATCGCATTCACACAAATCACACGAATAATACTCAGCACGTTGAATAGTAGCCATGTGATAGTTGATTTGACGTTTTGTTATTTTTTCTGATTCAAATCTGGTAAAAATGCTTTTGTCTGAGCGCAATTATGCAAGCTGCGCCAGTATCTGGCTTGTTTGGAGGCAGCCTAAAACCGAATCCTGTGTTTTATCTAACTATTTGACGGAATCATTCGTTGCACCAGTGACCCATAAGAAGAAAACAGCATTTGCGAAGCTTAGGTCTACGATTTGAATTCGTTATGCGATTTCTAGAGCGCTCTTTGTTCGTCACTATTGAAATCTAATACCGTTTTCGTTTTTGAACCTACACGCGGGCGACTCTGACTCCGTGTAAAACGAACACGTGGTTTGCGCCCTCATAAAACTCATTCATGTCAGATTTGAATGAAATTTTCTTGACAAGTGGACTTTGTTTTCCAAAAAGTCACTCTGCATACGTTGTTTTTATTTCTAAAATTTATCTAGACTCACTTTTTGTCCCAATATAGAAAACTGTGTTCCCTCCCAACCGTCCATGTATTCTAAAAAGGGAATTTTTAGAAGAAAAAAAAGTGTTTCTAACTAAAACTTTTTCTTGTGCATTACTCATACTGCTTTTTTGTATTTGTAAATCGATTTAAGTCAATTATTTTCAATGTATAACGGAACGTGAACGTGGTAAAAAACAGTTTAAGACAAAATCTACATGTCCAGAAAGTTTAATACAAATCTGAGAGAGTGCTGCCAACTTACCGGCAGTGTTGGTGATTGCCGAAAAATTGACAGAAGCTGCTCGATACTTATCTATATTGTATACAACATTTTCAATTCGATAGAAGATGCTACAAGATCTCGAGTCTCTCAATGCATGAACCGCGAGAGAATTTATCTACATTTCTTCGCTCCACTTCATACTCTTAGTATTGCACGGCCCTTAAAAAAATTACAGTCTGATAATGATTGGTGCTGTGTGGAATTTCCCAAGAGAGAATCGCAAGTTGACAATTATCGCAGAAAATCGAATCGATGATTCGACTTGATGATTCTCATACTAGGTTGCAATATTCCAAGACCCTTGTGTGGAGCATTCACATACATTTTCATAGACACAACTTATACAAAGGTTATATGCACATAATTAGAATAAACGGCTATAGTAAAATGATTCTATCGCAATTATCCACTGCCCATACAGAATCGGATCGCGAAACGAGAATAAGCGACCGTTTGTTTGATTCGATTGCGATGATATCCGTCTCTCTTCGATGGCACTGATTGAATCGTGCGAAGAGTTGCTAGTGAGCGTTCTTTGATACGATAAATGCCACCCTTGCTTACTGGAACAGGTTTCACTTCAATTCCGCAAATCAGAAATTGGTTCGTTGTCCGGTTCGTGTATTCTTTGCGTAGCTTGTCAGAACATTGATCTTGCATATCTAGCTTATTTGGCATACAGACACGGTTTGTAACGAGTTTGTGAAAAAAACACAGACATAACTGGAGGACGTGAATACGAATAAAACTGACAGGTTTCTTTCACACTTCCGAATTCCAGAATTGTAACGGTGCATCTATACTTAAGTACGACTTGTTGGCGACAAATATATTTCTACCATACAAATAAATAACACGGAACAAATACAATTTTTTCGGTTAGATACTCGGTAGAGGTAAACTTCTATTAATTCTTTGGGAATATTTTAATGATTCTACAAAGAATTGATTTGCGGAATTTATCCAACGTTTACAACTATTGAGTCTGGTTTTTAAACTGGATTCAAAAACTAAATTCAAAATCTTGGATAGACACAGTTGTGAAATTCAGTTTCGTGATCAAGTCATAAATTTTGTTCTAGAATTATGGAACTGAACACATTTTCAGAATCCCGATTCCGAATTTAGTTCTAGAACTAAATTCTAAACGTGAAAGCCGAACTTTAGTAAAGGAATTTAATTCAGTATCAAAATCTAGCTCCAAAATCCATGTTCAGAATGAAATCAGGAATTAAATTCTGTCGCAGAGATCAGTTCTAAAATTCAGGTTCGGCGTTCAGATCTAATATTTAGTTGCAAAATCCAGATCTAAAATTCATATCCTGAATTTTGATCATTTGGAATCCCAAATCAGAATTATGAATCCCAAATATAAATTAAGAAACTGTGTTCAGTTCCAAAATCTAGTCAAGAAACCAGTTCCAGAATTAGGATTCAGTTCCACGGTCTTAGTTTTTAATTCTGAACCTGTAACCTGTAACTAACAGTGTTTTTTGTTACGCGGATTCCCGAAACTACGCGTATTTTTTCTATGCTAAGTTTCGATGTTACAGTTACGCTGTAAATTTTACTCGGGTTTCCGATTTTGCGCTGCTTTTACACGGATCTCCGAAGCTACGTAGTTTTTGTTCACGTGGATTTCCGAAGTTACGCAGTTTTTTTCCGCGGATCCCCGAAGTTACGCGGATTTTTTGCCACATGGATTTCTGTAGGTACACGTTTTTTTACGCGGATGGCTGAAGTTACGCCGTTTTCTCACCGGGAGATTTCGAAATCCGCGTAAAAACAACAGAATTACTCCGGAAATCCGTGTAACTTTGGGAGCACCGATTCACAAAGTTAGACTGACTTCCGAAGTTACGCGTTTTATTTTACGCAAATTTCCGAAGTGACGCGCTTATTTTCTAGGCGAATTTCGAAACTAATGCGATTTTTCACACGGATTTCCGAAATTACGTGTTTTTTATGCGGAGTTCTGAAGTTACGTGATTTTTTACGCGGATTTTTCTATATTGATTTCCGAAGCTATACAATTTTCTTCACTCGGGCTACCGATGTTACGTGGGTTTTGTTTACGCGGATTTGCGAAGTTAGGAAGATTTTACCATTTGATCTAAAAAATTACTAAGTTTTGACGCGGATTTCTGAAGCTGCGCGGTTTTTTTTAAATATTTTTTACGCGGATTTCCGAAGTTACGCAGATTTCTGAAGCTGCGCGATTTTTTTTTACATTTTTTCGCGGATTTCTGAAGTTACACCGTTGTTTTACGTGGATTACGGAAGTTAGGCGAATTTTTAAAGCTACGCGTTTTTTTCTACGCGGATTTCAGAACTAACACAATTTTTTCACGTGAATATCGCGAAACTACGGTTTTTTTTACGCGGAGCTCTGAAGTTACGTGGATTTCCGAAGTTACGTGTTTTTTATGCGGAGTTCTGAAGTTACGTGATTTTTTACGCGGATTCACGAAGTTACGTGGATTTCCAAAGTTACACATTTTTTCTATGTTGATTTCCGAAGTTATACAATTTTCTTCACTTGTTTACGCGGATTTGCGAAGTTAGGAAGATTTTACACTTTGATCTAAAAAATTACTAAGTTTTGACGCGGATTTCTGAAGCTGCGCGGTTTTTTTTTAAATATTTTTTACGCGGATTTCCGAAGCTACGCGGTTTTTTACGCTGATTTCCGAAATTATGCAGTATTTTTTACGTAGATTTCTGAAGTTACGAGAAATTCCGGAGTTACGCAGTTTCTTTTACGTGGATTTCCAAAGTTAGGCGGATTTTCGAAGCTACGCGTTTTGTACGTGGATTTCGGAATTGACGCGATTTTTACGTGAATTTCCGAGGTTACATGCTTTTTATACGCGTAGTTCTGAAGTTACGCGAATATCCGAAGCTACACGTTTTTTCAATGTTGATTTCCGAAGTTATACTATTTTCTTCACGCGGGCTACCGATGTTACGTGGGTTTTGTTTACGCGGATTTGCGAAGTTAAGGAGATTTTACCATTTGATCTAAAAAATTACAAAGTTTTTACGCGGATTTCTGAAGATGCGCGGTTTTTTTTCACATTTTTTACGCGGATTTCTAAAGTTACGCCGTTGTTTTACGTGGATTACGGAAGTTAGGAGGATTTTTGAAGTTACGCGTTTTTTTTACGCGGATTCCGGAACTAACACAATTTTTTCACGTGAATATCCGAAACCACGATTTTTTTTACGCGGAGCTCTGAAGTTACGTGGATTTCCGAAATTACACGTTTTTTCTACGTGATTACCGCAGCTATACGGTTTTCTTTACGCGGATTTCCGAAGTAGCGTTGTTTTTGTTTACGCGGGTTTCCATAGTTACGCGGTTTTTTACGAAGATTTCCTAAATTACACTGTTTTTTTTTTGTGGATTTCTGAAGTTACGCGGACTTCCGAAGTCACGCAGTTTTCTACGCTGATTTCCGAAGCTATACGGTTTTCTTTACGCGGATTTCCGAAGTTACGCAGTATTTTACGTGAGTTGTCAAAATTACGCAGTTTTTTTACGCGGATTCTCAAAGTAACGTGGTTTTTGTTTACGTGGATTTCCGAAGTTACGCGGATTCCCGATGGCACCCGATTTTTTACGTGGAATAACCGAGGTTACGTGTTTTTTTCGTGTGATTCTGAAGTTACGCTGATTTCCGAAGTTATACGGTTTTCTTTACGCGGATTTCCGAAGTTACGTAGGTTTTGTTTACGCGGATTTCCGAAGCTACGCTGTTTTTTACGTGGATTGCCAAAATTCTGCAGTTTTTTATGCGGATTTCCAAAGTAACGTGGTGTTTTTACGTGGATTTCCGAAGTTACGCGGATTCCCGAAGGTACCCGATTTTTTACGTGGAATTACCGAAGCTAGGTGTTTTTTTTTCGTGTGATTCTAAAGTTACGCTGATTTCCGAAGTTATTCGGTTTTCTTTACGCGGATTTCCGAAGTTACGTGGTTTTTGTTTACGCGGATTTCCGAAGCTACGCAGTTTTTTACGTGGATTGCCAAAATTACGCGGATTTCCAATGTAACGTGGTTTTTGTTTACGCAGATTTCCGAAGTTACGCGAATTCCCGAAGGTACCCGATTTTTTACGTGGAATTACCGAAGTCACGTGTTTTTTTCGTGTGATTCTGAAGTTACGCTGATTTCCGTGGTTATACGGTTTTCTTTACGCAGATTTCCGAAGTTACGTGGTTTTTGTTTACGCGGATTTCCGAAGCTACACAGTTTTTTACGTGGATTGCCAAAGTTACGCAGTTTTTTATGCGGATTTCCAAAGTAACGTGGTGTTTTTACGTGGATTTCCGAAGGTACCCGATTTATTACGCGGATTTCCGAAGTTACGTTTTTTTTTTCGCGTGATTCTAAAGTTACGCGGATTTCCGAAGTTATGCAGTTTTTTACGTATATTACGTAAGTTACTCGGAATAATTTTGGATATTAGGGCTATTATTGATGATTTATTTTAATAACATGAAAATACACTGCTTTCCACAAATCGCTACTGATTTTGCTCTCCTATAGAATCAAAATTCCAGCCGTGTAGGATATTTACTAACTAACTATCCCTTCCAGTGACACATGTGGGAATGAAGAGGATTATCCGGTTTCTAGTAGCAACATGCATTGAACTAAGAACCTTTGCCTTCCTAAGTAGATCCGCATTCGAACGTGACCGGTGTCGGTATTGATCAGCGTGCTGGGATCAATTCAATTTGAACATCATTTTGCAATCCCAATTACGGATTAACGACACACGAGCGGTATCTAATGCTGATTCTGAAAAAGGATCACGTCGATTGAATGTCGAAATTTAGCTATCGTAGAAGATTCGCGCAATCAATTCGAGATTGCATTGCATTGAACCGACAATCACATCTGCCACAGTTGATTTTGGCAGTTGTAGATATCTTACGATCGATTGGATCGTATAGTTGGACCTTTTTATACCGGTGAATGTGATTTTATCAAATGTTCTCAAAATAGTTTACGAATTTCAGTATGAACAGCCCTTAATCGGTATAAGAATATTTCAATCCGATACACATCCCCTTTCCGGAACATGACCCAACGAGTTTTAGATTTCCGGGATAACCGATCTTGGGCCGAAGCTTTTCAGTTCCTCTGTACTCTCGCTGTACGCACATCCTCCTCGATTTAACGCATCCAGCGAGTGAGAGATCTACCTCACAATCCATGATCTTTTTCAGATTCTTTACGTAGACCTATTTCTCTCCCGGCATTCTTGCTACATGTTCAATCCGCTGTAGTCCACTATGTTGCATAGGCTTTCCAATGTCTGCATGTTCGTATACTTGGTGCAGCCCGTGATTTATTCGTCTGCGTTATGCTCCATTCTCTTCTTAACCGCTGAATATAGAGTTAATGGTCCAATCTATTCTCGCCACTTCTCTCTTAAGAGGGACGAGAGCCTCTTCCACAACTCTACGATCAACATCAATAATATCAATATCATTCGCAAAACCTTGAAGGCATGTGAGAATTTTTGTTGTCCAACCGGCTGTTCGGCCATCCATGGAAGTTGACCATCAATGTTAACTTCCCTCTCTGAGCAGCCTAGATAGCCGTGTAGTGTCGGTAGCGGTTTCCCAACTGCTAAGAATAACGCTACGGTCCACCTGTACCGGTGGTATAAGTCCACCAAACAGGTAAGCCGTGTGGCATCCGGCGGAATTATTTTTTACCAAGAATTGATTCACTGGTTTCCTATTCCATGTCGTAAAAGGCCACAAAAATAGGAACTCCTAAGTCGTGCAGTCGTGAACGGAATATCTTGGGTTTTTCCCTTACTGGATACACGCAATGCTTAGCAATCAACTTCTTTGATCATCGATTCGGCAGGCCAGAGATTAGAAAGCTGAGTGTCTGTGGGTGTCCTCAAGGTGGTGTACTATCCCCACTTTTATGGAACCTAGTCGCTGATAGTTTGTTAAGGAAACTTAATAACCTTGGATTTCCGACTTATGGTTTTGCCGACGATTATCATATATTGATGACCGGTATAAGCATTAACACTCTCTTTGATTTAATGCAGCAAGCCCTGCGATCTGTTGAACAATGGTGTTGTCAGGTTTGGATTATCTGTAAATCCGGGCAAAACATCAATGGTGCTTTTCACTCATCGTAGGATAATTACAGGAGCTCGTCCGTTGCAGTTCTTTGGTTCAGGGGTCACTGTGGTCGATCAAGTTAAATACGTCGGGGTTATTCTTGACTCAAAACTGAATTGGTCTGCTCACATTGATTTCAGGATTAAAAGAGCTTGCATGGCTTTCGGCCAATGCAGACGAGCTTTTGGAAAATCATGGGGACTCAAACCCAGATATATTCATTGGATCTACACAACTATCGTTAGACCAATT
This sequence comes from Malaya genurostris, assembly GCF_030247185.1. Taxonomy (NCBI): domain Eukaryota; kingdom Metazoa; phylum Arthropoda; class Insecta; order Diptera; family Culicidae; genus Malaya; species Malaya genurostris. Next base: position 61,611,328 of record NC_080571.1, read on the forward strand.
TTAGCATATGGATGTCTTGTATGGTGGCAGAAAGGAGAAGTCGCGACAGTTCAGTCAAAGCTAAATCATCTCCAAAGGATGGTCCTAATGGCGATGACAGGAGCATTCACGACAACTCCTACTGCTGCTCTAGAGGCGCTACTGTGCATTAAACCACTACATGTGTTCCTAAAACAAGAAGCATTATCTTGTGCATACCGTCTTAGGGTTACAGGGCTTTGGAACAGTAACCCATTAGAATATGCTACCAGTCACACTCGCTTGTGGTCTCAAATGGTTACGTGGGATGAGTATTTACTCGCTCCTAGTGACCTAACTCTCACATGCAGTTTTCCTTTTAAAACATTCAATGTGAGCTATCCTCTTCGTTAGGAATGATTGTCTGGTTGTCTGGAACGACAACTTGATGAACACATAGTTTGTTTTACGGACGGTTCTCTGTTGAATGGTCGTGCTGGTGCTGGTATCTACTGTCGTGAAATAGGCTGGAGCAGTCTCATTCACTTGGTAGATACTGTACTGTGTTCCAAGCAGAAATCTACGCAATTCTGTGTGGAGTACAATCGGCACTTCAGCAGAGGATCTGTGGTAAACGTATTTATTTTTGTTCCGACAGTCAGGCAGCCTTAAAAGCACTCAGTTCGAATGACTCACGGTCGAATCTAGTGATCGCATGTCGAACTCAAATTGAAGACCTCAGCATTTCAAATGCTGTTTACTTCTTATGGGTACCCGGCCATTCTGGTATTACTGGAAATGAATGGGCTGATGAGTTGGCTAGAGCTGGTGCAACGAATGATTTCGTTGGTCCTGAACCAGCTTTACCACTTTCAACTAGTTGGATAAAGCACAAGATACGTTCTTGGGCTGCATCCAAACATGCCAGCTACTGGCGCAGCTTGCAAACTTGCGCTCAGACAAAGCATTTCTACCAGATTTAGATCTGAAAATGTCAAAGTGTCTACTGCATTTCTCCAAGTATCATTGAAGTGTTCTGGTCAGAGCTCTGACTGGACATTGCAAACTCAATTATCACATGGCTACTATTCAACGTGCTGAGTATTATTCGTGTGATTTGTGTGAATGCGATTATGGTACTTCATATCATCTGATATGTAACTGTCCCGCATTGACGCAGCTACGTATCCGGGTTTTTGGTTCTCCATACATGGTTGAGTCTGTGTATGCGGAGCTAAAATTGAAGGATATTCTCTCGTTTCTCACCCAATGTGGTAAGGAGCTATAGTCAGAAGGGTTCATCGTTCTTCCTGGAGTGAATGAATCCCTTCTGTATTAACCTTAAATAGGGTTTGGCAGATTGTTTGGCATCCTCTGGGGGGTACCGAATTTACTTCTGCTCGTACATACTGCGAGTCGTTCTGCATTCTTCCGGGAGTGCAGAATGGTGTCGCTTTTGTAAGATCTCTAAATCCTCTCGGGGGTTGGAGGTTTTATTAACAGCAGACTGTTCGGGACCTCGTAGAGGTTCAGAATTTCCTTCTGCTTTCACTAAATGTGATCCTCAGCAGATTGTTCAGCATCCCTTAGGGGTGCAGAATATACTTCTGCTTTTATGTGTTTTTGTGTCGTCAATTTTTCCCATCCTCCTAGTCCAACCCTTACCATTTCCTTTCAATCCTTCCCTCTTATATATCGGGAAAATGATGCTAAAAACAAATTGATGGCAAGGCACAAATCTCCAAATATCAAGGGGAACGTGCCATTTGAGCCAATTTGTTCTGATTCCTGATTCCTGAACCGCTGAATATAGAGTTAATGGTCCAATCTATTCTCGCCACTTCTCTCTTAAGAGGGACGAGAGCCTCTTCCACAACTCTACGATCAACATCAATAATATCAATATCATTCGCAAAACCTTGAAGGCATGTGAGAATTTTTGTTGTCAGTTCCATTTCTCTGCACGTCAGAACTTCGTTGATTTATTTATGATACAACACCATACTAATATTTTAGTATAACATCATATGTTTTAATTTCATTTTGCTTATTTAAAAGAATTAAATAAGGAGTCTAGTCTGCCCACTCCTATAACTCACCTATGTTCGGATATTTCGTTCAGACGTTCGTTTCGGACATGTGACAATTCGCTGAGTTACATTCATCACCTTCCTCCCACCTCCCCCACACCCACCCTCTCAACGATTGACTGGACAGTGAAACACATCACCCGGCTCCTTTTCTGCTGTTTATTGCATCATTATGTTATCGAGAGACTTTTCAATTTTTCGCTTCCATTCCGTGGAATATACATACTGTCTGTACTCTCCGTTGATAGTATATATTTATAGATTTGTTTGTATGCTTGTTTACATCCTTACTAACGCTTCTTTCTTGCGGTTTTTTTTTCGAGTTTCGCCTATTTTTGACCTATTTTTGGTTGAAATTGAAGATCACCTACTACAGTTCATTTCTTTCCGTGTGTTTTTGTGAATGTTTTTTCTTTTACTTCTTTTCTTCAGTTTTTGTTTCGTTTTGAAATACGAAGGTTAGAAGGACTGAATGGACGTGCGTCGTCGCATCCGCTATGCTAGTGATCGGTTATGTACTTTTTTGTTATTTTTTTTTTCATTTGTTTGTTATTTGTCAGATTAAAACTGGTCTGAAAGAATGTTTTATTTAACTTTGGATTACTATTTGGTTGCTGTTCCTCGGTTGATGAAAGATCCTTTTCTTTTTTGTTTTTTGTTTTGTCGGGTTTTGCATTTAGCGCACAGTTTGTTGTTGTTTGTTTGCTTTAAGGTTCTATGTTTCGAAGAAGACGACAAAAATATATGGGTTTTCTTTTCATTTCGCTATCGCGAACAACTAACGCGTTGTTGCCGTGCTCTAGTATTTTTTTTTTGGTTTGTTTGACATATTTCCTGTTTTTTTATAATCTTGCTCTAACACCAGGTACAGTTTGCGTTCCATATTTTGTTAAATTTTGTTTGTTGTTACTATATGTTTGAGTTTGTGTGTTGGTTATGTTATGGTGAGAATTGCAGTTTTTGTTTTCGTAAAAGATTAAACCTACAACGTTACGTGATTACTTGATGTTTTTAATTATTTCTGTTCGGTTGTAAGTAAGACTTTTCATGTTTGTGTCTACTATTTTGTTTTCCTTTTTTTTTCGGAGTGTCCGAAATTTGCACTACGCTAACTTATGTTCGCAGGATATACGATAATACGATACAACATCAATTTTAAGCATGTTTTTTTATGTTATATTGTTTGCTCTCTATATTTCTCATTTTAGATCTCTACTGGTAGATATATTGTTGGTATTTTTTTTATTTTTTGTTTTGTTTCAATCGAACCTCATATATGTTGTTTCCAGATTGTTGTAATAACATAGTTTTTTGACGACGAGCAATCTAACGACATTGTTTTTTTTATGTTATAATTGAGATTTTTACTTCAGTAAACTATTATATCGAATGTTATATATTTGTTTTTTTTTGTTTGGTTGTAATTATTAAAGGTTCGTTATGCTACCGAAATCGTTCCGCTTGATTATCTCCATCTTGTACCATTTTGGAAGGCCTTGCGTTTCTTTCCCATCACGACATCAAAGTACGAGAATCTGAGTTTTTTTTTATTTCTGCTCTTGTTCTATATATCAGTGCTGCCAGAATACAAGTTTTAGTCGCGTGTTATTTCGAATAGAAAGTAAATAAAAAAAATGACAACTCAACTGAAGATTTTCGATTAATGATAGTAAACCGTTTTTTGGCGGGCGCCGACCATTTACGGGATGGTCCACGTCATTCCTGGCACACGTTGCTTACCTATGCGAGATGATTCACGCGATTACTGCGATAGTCGGTGTCGGTGTATGTGTTTCTCGTGTATAGATTTTGTATCGTTCGGAGTGAATGTTGGGTCAGCTAATTTCATAAAATAACAACGCTTTGACGCCGGTTACCACGGATACCGAATAACATATTTCATATTATTTTCACGTTTTACGCTTTTTTTTTCTTCTGCGTATTCATTCTAGTATTTTGTTACAGTAAAAGAGAACGTTGTTTTAACGAACTGTACGAAACACGGTTTGACGCACACCACGACGGGCGCCAGTTAAACGACTGTGGATGACGGTGTGTTAGTGTATGTGTGTGTGTGTGTGTACGTGAATATGTGTGCAAAGGATTCGCGTGACCACTGGTCTACTTCCGGCGCAGCCGTGCACGATCGTCGGAGATTTTCGTTTTGTTTGGGGGGGGGGGGGGGAAATGTTCTATTGTTATCCTGCGGGTTTGGTTATCAACGATACTCTTAGCTTCGTTTTTTTTCGTTTTCTAAAACATTCAGTCTCTTCTTTCACTTTCAAAAACTATTCTTAGCGATATACTTCAGTTTCTGCGTGTTACACTGTAAGTGTGTGTGTGACTATTCATGGTTTCGTTTACAAAAAGTCGGTTGTATTTGTTTCTGTACGATTTTTTTTTGATTAGGAATAATAACTGACATTACGATTGAAGTGTTTCATAGGATAGGTATCTTTCTGCGCGTATAAAGGGTTGATTTAGTCGTTTTTTTTCTTCTTTTTCTTTGTATTTACTTTCTTCGGCGATGCTCATATAAATAGTTTTTAGCAACACTAACACATCATTGTTTTTATATCGTTTTTTTTTCTATATTTTTCTGCCTGTCCTCTACTGTCCAGTAAAATAGATTTGTGTACATTCACTGTTTATTAAATATGCTTACGCTACACAGTTAAACCTAGTCCGATTCATGTCATCATTCCGCGTGAATTACCTTTATTTTTGTCCCGCTAGTTATTGTACTTTCTTTTCTTTCTGATGTTATGTTATGTTTATAGTTTGATGGTTGTTGATTCAAATCCGTTGATTAAGGAATATTTTTATTCCGCGTTCGCAACACCGTTTTGTTGCCTTGAGGCCAGAGCTCGAATCGAATCTCCCCCCGGTGCCAGTAATTATCTAAAATGCCGGTTAGCTCTTCGCTCCCGACCAGTAGAAATTTAAACAAAGGTGAAATAGTTTCTCGTTTTGTTTTGCTTCTGTCGGTGGAATCGATCTGTGTTTCAATTTTTTTTTCTCTTCTGCTGCCTAACTTGTTTTTAGCTTAAAAGATCCATCGTTCTGCTTTGCATACCAATGGTAACTAGATAAAATGAAAAACAGTATCACCCTGTAGATTTTTTTATCTCCCTTTCCGTTTCTATAAATTATCGTTTCCTTATCAGTTTCATAAAAAATGTGTATGCAATGTTAGACATAAAAGGTCGCAGCGATAGAGCTTCACTCAGTTCGGAACTGTTGCCAACTTAGCTATTTAATTGCACACTCTTGCGCTCTACTCGATTTTTTTTGTTTTTGTGTTTTTTTTTTTGGTTTTGTTTAAATATATACTTCTATCGTTATGAACTGCTAGATGCGATCCGCACATTCCATTTCTATTTGGTATTTGAACCCCGTTCGATTTTTTACTACGCACTACAAAATATTGGCTTAAAACTTCAACGACTACGACTTTATAATAAGAGCGTGAAATGCGATTGTTTTTTTTTCATTTAATTTTATTTTTTCCGAAGGACCAATCTTTCGAGGTGTGTGGTGCGGACAGTTGACAGTACCACGCATTGGGTGGCGTTTGGAGATGGCGTCGTTCGGGACTCTTTTGTTGTCATCAAAAGACCTTGAATCTTGTAATGTTTTTTTTCTATTGTTTCAAAACCAAACAGTTAATTCCAGTTGATCTAACTTTTGATAATAATTTTTTTATGTGTGCAGAAGTACGACTTCGTTTTCTTTTAAGAAGTACACGTTTAAAATACGGTGGTTTTGAACATCTGTTCAATGAACCACATTGAACAGGGTTGGCGGTTCAATGCTTAGGGCGCTGCTCTTACAAACAAGCTGTCGTATGTTCGAGCCCCGACCTGGAAGGATTCTTAGTGTCAATAGGATCGTAGCACTATGATTCTGTACGCTTAGAATCAGATTGCTTTTTAACTTTGAACAGATATTCGAAATCACTTGCTTATATACATAAATCTACGCACCGATTCAAGTAGATAAAACTATATATTTTTTGACAAGTGAACGAAAATTCCACAAGTAGCGATCAATATTCACTTATTTTTCAAAGACAGTGGCATGACTTTCCCTAACAGAGACGACCAATTTGAGTAAATGAGTTTACTTTGTATTTCCTACATTTTCGGCAGAAGTTAGCGAAAAAAATTTGGCGGATTTGTTTTTAACGCCATTTCCACCAATAATTTTAATAATTTTCCACAAAATTCATGTAAATTTACGTCTTCTGGGATCGACATATTCGAGTGTTAAGCATGGCAAGTGTTAAACTTGCGTTGATGTATTAAGGTTTGCCACAGGTTCTAGTCATTCTCGTAAAATTCAATCATTTGACGGAATATCTTTTTGTGAATGAAATATTATGTGGATTTGCATCATCATGTGTATATAAAATTTTTAACCATCCAATAAAAAATCTGTTAGTCGATTCTTTCCAAGTCCTATAATTACTCACGACTTGCTTCCGATCGAAACTAACCGTTTGGTTTTTATGTTTACTTCTACGGAATGAAATATTGGTTAAAATGTATAGTCCTACGTCAACAGTTTGGATATAGTTTATCTTTTCTAAGTCACTAAGGTTGAATATGTAACAAACCATGACATTTGGTTAAACAAACGGACAAATATAAGTGGAATTGCTTTTCAAAAAAATTTGATGAGACATACACACTTAGAAAAAAATGGTGTAAATATACATCTCTATAGATGCAAATGAAAGAAGCGTCGCGATTAACTCAAATTTACAATTCAAAGCATGAAAAAAAGGTTGATAACATTAACGATGTGAAGTTAATTGAGCTAAAGTTGACATCGTAACAGACACCAAATTAAAGTTTACATGTTAATAGATGTAATATTCTGCCATCACTCAAGAAATTATGACACGACATGGAGTTTACAAGTAAGTTTAATTTTTTTCTGAGAGTGAAACAGTTTGAACAGTTTGAAATCTATAAAGAGAATCAATAGCGTGAAACGTTTCCCCTAAAAGCTAGACTCAAACTTGCCAAGTTTCGGAAATCCGAAGAACTGCTCTGTAAATTGCAAGCATACAAATGGCGTCCCAAAAATAACACAATTGAACGAATCACCGTACATGAACGCTGTATGGATTCGGGCTGTTGTTTTTGTTTTTCTTTCTCATATTACAGGGCCTACTGTGATTACCGTGAAAACCCAGTCTTCAACCGATGTCTGAAGGGTCGATTATTAAATACCATTCGAAAAAGTTCGTCAAATTTTGAAAATGTCTGTTCAAGAGTGTGCATTTGTGTGACAAAATTATGCACTTTATATTCTCGGATTAGGCTTAGAATCAAAAGCTGTTAGTGTATTTCATCTGGATCAGAGTTCCAATTCTGGAGTCACGGATTGTTAGATGTGATCAGTAACAAAATATTCATGTAAATCCTACCGCAAATAAGCAGCCAAATCTGAAACTTCTAGATTTCAATCATTAAAGACTAATCGAAGTCCCTTGCATTTAATTTGTTTCCGGTACTGGACTTCGTAATCTTTCGCAAGAGTGTTCAGAAAGCCTTGTCCAGGTAACCAAGAATCATTAATATTGGCCTATGAAATATCTTTTCATGAAAACAGCAAACACTTCCAGCTCCATATTTGCCATCTGGAAAATCGATCTGAATTAGGAATCGTGATTGCACACTAACCGCGAAAAATATTTTGAATGAGTAGTCGTATATTTTGCCGTAAGTGGCGGTTAAGCCAACTTCAGAGTGACTATATACTGTAATAGAAGTGGCATTCATTTGTCCTTGTTGAGTCGATTAAATTTACTGATTTTTACTAAGGTTAAACTATGATCCTGCTTTATCGAATATCAGAAAATTCTATCCAGAGTCTAGTTTCGATTAGCTCGATTATTGGACAATCGAAATACACATTTTCGTAGCTACTTAAGCTATGAAAAATTATTCAGAAGCAAACAAAAGAACAAAGGCTAAATATTTCCGTGCTTCGCTTCAGCAAAACGACCATCATTCGTTTCCTGGTGAACTAATGGAACTGAAATGTCGAATTTAATCAGCGAAATTTCATTAAATTTATCCAAAAAAGAGTGCCTCAAGCACGATGTTGATTCACTCTAGATCCCCATCGATACAAAAAAATATGAGAGTCGATTCACTGCTGTTAAAAATCAGCGTGAATCGATTTTTATCTTTGTCGATTATTGATGCTACTGTCAAACATCGATAACCCGATTCGTCCAAAACTAAAGTGAATAAGCGAAGAAACGCAAGACGAACCACGATTTTATCGACTAATCTGTGGACTTGTGACTAGGCCTGAAATTTACATAGTGTTTTCTGTCGACCAATTAGATATTGGCAGGAAACTCATTTTTCTGTGTATCACGAGAAAAATCCGAGTTTGTTCAAATATCCAACTTGAAATATACTGAATCAGATAGACGTAACAAATAGCGTAAATGAAACTTGCTTTGAAAAATAATCTCCAGAAGCGAATCTCGAGTCTCCAAATCTTGATTGCTCTTCTTGGAACTGCTTTACAATTAAGCTACCCTGAAGACGGGAAAAAACATTTCAGAAACAACCCGATAATTTATTTTACAAAACATATTTTACATTCGATTCGAATAGTTGTTTAAAGCTAATATTGATCTATTCATAAACTTTGCACCTTAACATTGCACAAAAGTTTTATGATCAACTTTTCACAAGAATGTCAGATCAATAGTTTTCCGTGGATTCAGTGGGGCCTTATATCGCAATTAACGTTCATGACCATTGGGTTCTCTTTTCTCTCAATCTACAATCGAAATTTTGATTATGGCCCTTATTACCGTTCTCACTTCCACTTTCACATTCACTTCACTTACATGTCACTTCACTTGATTTTACCTATTACCAGTATCACGCATAGTGAAAAGGTTACTGTGGTGGAAAAAACTATTTTTTTCAACAAAATGTTGGTGGCGTAATGTTCATAATGACATCAAGTTCATCCAAGTAATTACTTTTGTCTATGAACCTACTTCCGTAATAAGGACCTACATTCACTTCACTTGATTTCCACCGTAAAGTGATACCCATAATAAGGGTCACAATCACTTCAATTGGTTTTCACCGTGTAGTGACACCGGTAATAAGGGCCTATATTTTCTCCGTTATGGTCTTGGTTTCTCCACGTAACCAGAAAAGCCCAATCACCGAGCAGTTCTTCACACATTGAAGGTTCTTGGAAGTTCTGTCACGCTGGGTGATACTGTTTTCGCAAGTTTCATTTTCACTATTTCATTCAACTATCTTTCTTTTAAACTTTTGCTCTTTGGGTGTAGACAAAAGATAAACTAATTTGATGTCATTCTCATGTCATAACGAAAGCAATTTACTGAATCATGCCTTGAATAATTTTTAGGGAAAGTGGTTATGGCTAGACAGAATACAGAAAAATATGTTTGGAATATGTTCTGTGTACTGAAAATACCTGTTTGAATCCACCTACTGATATAATGATGCCTTCTCATAAGCGAGCGTGAAAATCATCGAAATCTTCCCACTGAATAAATGCAAGAAAAAAGGCAATCGTTCAACAAGATCTTCATATTGAATTGGTTTTCAGTCTGGTTTTAAAATCTTATTATTTTTGTTTTGCCTCGTCATTACACAAAAACGGTTTGAAATTTTGGCGCACAGCACCCGATTTCTTCGGAACTGGAAGTCGGATTCGAATAAACAAGAATAAGCTTTCATTTGAACGTCATTTTTAAGAAAATTGGTTCAGTCATCTTCTGTTACATAAACATTTTGCGATCACGACGAACTGAGTCGAATAGTATGTGGCACAAGGCCTTGCGGGCCTCGGGTCAAAAGTCAGCTTTCACAATAGCTGCATATAGGGATGTCGTATTTTTCGACTTACTCAATTATTTAAAAGTCGAGTGTAATTTTCAAACTAATTGACTGAATTGATTTTTTTAAATCGAATCGAATATTTTATAATCAAATATTAGTTTCAAACTAATCGATCGAAATTTAATTTCAATCGATTATTTGGATTATTAATCGATCACAATACCGCCATCCCTAGTTGCATAGCCTGTCGGTCTGAGAATGGCAAGACAGTTCATGTTCAATCATATTTAATCCACTTATTTTTAATCGGTTTAATCGGATCGGTTCGGTTTAGTCGGATTTAATCGGTCATATTTAATCGACTTATATAAATGTTGACAAGAATTCCTCTAGTCCTCACGTAACAAAGGATCTAACTTACAGAACAAAGTAAAAAATGTAGGATCAGGATACCACATACCGTTCTGTTTCAACAGACTTCGCCACCGGTTCCTAAATTTACAAGACAATTGCATGGCTAGTCACGATCATCAGCATCATCATGTTTACTTATAGCGTAGTTTTTGTAACAAGTGCCAATGTAAGTTTGGTCTCGTTAATAGTTAAAATAACAAAAATCAACAATTATCAAAATGAAAAGTATTTTAAATATGTTATGCTGATGGAGGTGCTTCGATTCTGTCCAGATCGAGGCTCGATTATACGACAACTGTTCTGCGAGATTAGTCCTTAGGAACCACAAGCATTAGGCGATAGCACTAAACTAGCATGGAATCGACATTAATACGACATAGATGTCGTATTGTAACCTTAACATTGTGATTAAGCCATCTATTTGAAATGTAAATGCATAAAAGCACTGCAATTTCATAGCATCATAGTTAGCTTGATGTGATTATATAACGCAGATATAAAATTTACAAGCACTAACTGTTTCATGCTGTAAATATTTTAGTGTTATTATAGAACAAATGTAATGTTATTATAATGGCAATGTAACGTTCTTGTTTTTAGGGGAAATTTTAAAAGTTCAGTTCGCCCCAAAAACTTACATTCAGTTAACAAAAAAAAATGGAAACTATGAACGTTTTCTCGAAGTGTTTTGTAAAGACTATACCTTAGAACATGATGGTTTGGATAAAAAACCGCAACATTTTGTCTCCATTGAGCTAATGAAATGGCATGAAATTTTTATGTCCTCTGTTATTCCGGATAATTCAACTTCAAAAACTTTAGGGGAGGGATATAGCGTGATGGGTAAGTCGATTCTTTTCACGCAACCCGTCTGGGTTTGATTCCCAACCCCGCACATAGGGTCAGAGAGTTTTTCTGGCCCGAAGAGGCGAATGACCTGAGGGTTGAAACCTCTAGAATCGAAACAAAAAAAACTTCAAAACAACTCAATCAGAATGGAATATAATTTCAATCGGACTAAGCAAACATTTCGATCAATCTCAATTGATTTTTGTAACTGAGCATCACAAGGTCTCGCAGCTATTTTGTTCATACTAATGACGAGTGAAATATAATTCCAATTCGGATCTAAAATTTTACATGATTAGTTTAGTTTGCTCACGGAGCCGTAAAAATGCACTTACTAAAAGTGCGCCCCGAAACATTCAAAAGAACACAAGTTCCAGTTTACTACCTTGAGGTAACGTTCGATCAGCTGAAAATTTGCAAGACTTAATTGGAACTTGATTGTTGATTCTATGCACCAAGAATAGACTGTCAGTTCAGTGTACGTCTTAAAATTTGTCTAAAAGTCTGTTCAAGCAGAATGGTTAAATTCCACAAAAGGAATGTAACACGAAGATTTTGCTTTGCTTTCAGTGACTCACCTGTTTTTGTTGAGAGTGTGCAACTCTGCCAAAATCGATACTTGTAAGCAGTGAGGTAAATTTTCATTTTCAATTGAATATTATTTGACGAAAATGAAATGTTTGGTCATTCACTGTCAGCAAACTTCTCATTCAATTGAATTTTGTTGCCATACTCAAATGATGCTCCCAGAATTAATCGTCAGTTGAATAATCCTACCTAGTCATTTGAGGTTTTGCTTGCTCAGTTTCAAGTGCCAAGTAGCCTACCTGCTTCATTGTCTTCGCTGTTGGTTGTGAGTAAATTCGAATGAACATCAATTCGGGTATCAAATTTCTCAACGGTCAGAATTATAAATAGTGGATGGCGATTCTCAATTGAGTTTTCGATTATCACCAGCAAATTTAAAACGGTTATTTTTGACTGTTTGAAATATGTATATTGAGATGCGTTCCAAAGTATTAAGAATAAAAACTGAAAGAGGAAACAATTAATTTATGTTTATTCTGTAACCTTACGTCTATTATCTAGAACCAATTCGAATGTTTATATGAACCTCAGTTGAAGGGCGCTCTCTCATTCAATTAAAAGAGATATTTTGTTATTTGAAGAGATCAACTGACGGGTGGTTAAACTGAGTTTCGATTGAAAAAGAAACAAATGAAGAACTGAATGCTACCCATTCGATACGTCAGCCAATGTTGTGTGAAGTTTACTGCAGCAGAGTGATCTGCAGTGTGTGCCACATTCGGTTTCAGTTGAATAGAATGAGGTTTTACTACACTGTGCTTGTGAGTCCACTTTCGATTCATTTGTCACAAAGCTTTCTCATTTCAACATATTCATCCAAAATTATCCGGATTCTAAGAACATTATTTCCATCAAACATTTTTGTGTTAATTCATTCTCAATTTAAAATTACACCGAACTGTGTTTTTTCTAGATCTGAATAATGTGGAGTGATCTGAAAATTTTTGAAATTCGATTCTTCTGCTCATAGTAAAGAAAAGGCCAATCCTGATTAGCCTAGCTTAGACAAGGGATCCAAAAAAAAAATTGCACACTAAACGTGCGCCCTAAAACATTCAAAAGAACACAAGTTCCAGATTGCTACCTTGAGGCAAAGCTCGATTAACTAAAAATTTGTAAAGAACAAACTGGAACTTGATATGGAGCCAAGAAGCCTTTAATCAGCAATGTTAAAGTGTTTTTGTTTTTTTTTCTATGTCAAGGACAACAGCTCTTCGAACGACACCAAATTGCAAAATTCGAACCCAATCCAGTACTGTCCTCCTGAATCCCCAGCAACCCTCAGCGCACCTTGTCCTTCACTATTACTATTCGGCTACTATTTAGGTACTATACAGAAACATAACGCCCTAACAACTAAAGCTCTAATACCGAAACAAGTGTATACAAAACTAACAACAGCCTGTCTCTACCTACGTGTGTTTGTGTATGCCTCCAACGAGTAAAATTAGATAGAATAAAAACAATTTATAAAACAAACAGAAAAAAAATCACCTCACCGCTAAGGAAGGAAACCGGTCAGCATCGCCGCCCTGCCAGGTAAACAACTACCCACCGCGGCGCACCCTCACTGCCACTTACCGCAGTTGACGATCATCACGTTGCTCTGCGGTTTGCCGGCCGAATCGCCCGCCTGGCTGATCTTCTCGACCAGTTCGAGTCCTTCGACGACAAACGCAAAGATGCCGGTGAAACCACGCATCTCCCGCAGAATGATCCGGAACTGTGAACCCACCAGGCCCATGTTGTCGTGACGCTTCTGACTGCGTCTCATACCGACCGAACCACGGATCGCCAGAATCTTGGTGTCGTCCGGCATGAAGAACCCTTCCTCAAACACCGATCGTCCACCGCGCCCGTTGTTCAGCTCGAAATCTCCGGTGATGATGCTTTCGTTTTCCCAGCACTGGAAAATGCTACAACCTTTGTAGCCGAAACCGAGATCACCGCTGCACAGGGCACCGAAGTTTTTCGCCATTTTCGGTGCGACGTCGCTACGAACCTCGATCAGGATCCGCCCAAATGGTTGACCGTTGATTTCGATGTTGAAATAGTAGATCGGATAGACGTGCACCGACGGGTTACAGATGAGCGAGGAACCGACAGCGGCTGCCTGTACTTGCTTCTGGACCTGCTGCTGGGCGGAAGAAGGAACTAGTGAAACCACACTGGAAGAAGATGATGACAGCGGATGGCCGGGTGGGGTCAACGGCTGATGTTGGGAAGAACCGGAATGTTGATGCAAATGCTGCAATGCGCTACCGTTCAGAATTTCGCTCAGATATGTCGATCCGGACCCGGAAGTACGTGCCGAACTGCTACCATCGACACCGGTTCGGCTTCCCGATTGGTGCAAAGGCGGAGCAATGATGATGGCCATATCGTTCAATTGACTAGCGTAGCTTCCGGAGTGTTGCGTCTGTGTTATGCCGGGCGGTTCTCCGAGCAATCCGCTGTGATTCGGCGAATGGGGAACCGCCGAAGAACCCTGCGAGGGCGATGATATTGCATAGTTCAGGCTAGGATCAATATGCTGCGACTGTTGCTGCTGCTGCTGTTGCTGTTGTTGGTGATGATGTTTTGAGGTAAGAATGTGACGTGAGTACAGCTGCGAAATGCAATAGTTGGCAAGCAACAGTATCGAGTTGTGATGCCCGTTGATTGTGGTACCACCGGCGGTCACTCCGAGGCCTCCGATGGCACCGTTGCCGAAGGAAATCGGATCGATTGTGTTTAAATTCGAGAGGGCCTGTTTGATCAGTTCGAAATCAAACAGAATTCCGTAGTGTTGTATCAAATCGTCGAGCTTACACTGCAGGTACATCTCCTGGTACTTCGACTGTAAGCGCTGTTTTTCGATATTCAAATTGGCGTACAGTTTGTACGCTTCCGCCGGCGATTGCTGATCGAGCATGCTAAGGAATAGTTTCGCTTTCGTAAGATTACTTCGAATTTCTGCCACCTCGAACGTGGGCAGATGATTGATCAGTTCCGTTTCAACCTGAGTCTTCAGCGCCGTACATGCTTCTAGGATTTTGAGCAAAAAGTCGCGCTGCTTAAATACGAAATGCTGCAGCTCCGATAGGGACTTTTGCATCAACAGCAAATCCGAAGCGATATCGGACCGGATCTGGTCGCGTGCTTCGGCTTGCGTCTTGACGGTGTGATTCCGGTGTTCCTCGGTGCTGGCACAGGCCCGGCACAGGATGATGTTGCACTTCAGACACCAAAGCGCATTCGGCATCGCATGTGTGTGACAGTTTTCGCCCTTATTTCTATACTTTCCGGAACCGATGGCACCACCCGTATTCGCACTATTACTACCTATTCCGAGGTTACCGTTTGTACTTGAACTTCCATTCGATCCGCTTGCACTACTGGTTCCGTTTCCGTTGCCTAAACCCCCTGCCGTGGCGGTTACTATTCCGCTAGTTCCGTTCGTTCCACTCTTGTCGGGAGGTTTTTTGTTGCAACTTCCACCGGTTCCACACATACCTGCACCCGCACCCGCACCACCACCACCACCACCGCCACTAACGCTGCCAGTTCCCGAACCTCCGCTTCCACTCGATATCATGCTCAAATTTTGCGACAAATAAAGTATCGCACTGTGTGTCGGTAGATTCTCCGGTTTCATATCCGATCCACTCAGTTCGGTACGTTTCCAGCAGTGCACACAGTACAGCTCGGTACCCTTCATAAGCACCTGGCTGACGCATTTCAGACAGAAATAGTGCCTACAGGAAAACAGCTTCGGGATGGCGTCCGTGTCGTTGAACGGCAGATGGCAGCAGCTGCACTGTATCAACTCCTCCAGCTCCGTCGGCAGCGGTGTGAAGTCCATTGTCTGCGGAAGAAGAAATAATTCCATTACTTTCAAGAACACTAACACTAAAAGGCTTAAGATGAATCGTCACTTCGTTAAATAATGCTGGTGACCACTTTGTTATGGTTTATGCAAAATGAAAAAAAAAAGAAAATCTTGTTTCTTCGACCAACATCATTCAATGCAAAACAAGTCACGGGATCAAAAAACCGTGTGTCGCTTTACTTCGCCAGAAAAAATCAAATTCCTGTCCGGAGATTCGAAACTGTCCTGACTTCCGGTTGACGATTACCGATTTTTCACTCACCGTTTTCTATCCCCAATTTGCATGATGCAATTTTAAGCCCGGCGGAAAATTAGTCATGTTTTTCTGTTTGACGAATGAGAATAAAAAAAAATCGAATGTGTATTCGTTACGTTACTTCGATCGCAGTTCCAGCCAGCTCTAGCGTTTTGGCGTATTTTCTCTAACCACTCGCCAGCCAGCCTTCATCACGCACCACGGAATCTGCTAATTTGAACTAAATTTAATACTGTTCTAAATTTAGCACCAAAGCACACCCCCCGATTTCACCTTGGAGGACACTCGTGCGCAGGAGAAAAACGAAAATCCTCCAGCGTTATCTTTCTCGCGCCAGCGAAATTTGTGCTCGTAACCCGTGGCCGGAATTGCTGTTTTGCTGCTGCTGTTGAGCTGTGAGCTGTTCGAGGACGTACTCGACCGAAAATGGGATACCGACGTGACACCAAAATTTTCACTTCTTCTGTTTTTTTTTTTTTGGATTCCATGGATTGGATTACACTTACAGGGGTTCGTGTAAGCCTCAGCTAGTTTCTTTTGTATTTTATTAAATTAGTAACGATCCCCTCGCTCGAGACCGTGGTGTTTGGTGGAATTAATTAATTCCACTTGCCGTTTTCCAGTTCCAGGTAGTCCCTTGCGTACGCTTGGAAAAACTCACCAGCCGGGCCAGATTTACCATCGGAGCGAAAAGCTGCTGCTGCTAGAGTAACAAAAAATCTATGGGACTTGAGTAGCAGGTAACAGCAGCGCACTCCTAGGGCACCATTCGAACTACCGGAATCCTTACTTTACGTGCTCTTCTATGTATGGAAAATGTGCACATCGGCGAGCTT
Organism: Malaya genurostris; assembly: GCF_030247185.1. Lineage (NCBI taxonomy): Eukaryota > Metazoa > Arthropoda > Insecta > Diptera > Culicidae > Malaya > Malaya genurostris. Next base: position 61,628,049 of record NC_080571.1, read on the forward strand.
TCGCAAACAAATTTACAAATCCTGAGTAAATGTTCACGTTCGGAAAAAAATTAGAGGGTTGTATTCAAGACACGACCGAGCACAATAACATTAAAAATGGAACGTTTCTAGGGTCTTCATAATAAATACAAAAATAAAGATGATAATGATGACGATACACTAAACTGAAAACTTTTTCAATTGACTAATTACAAACTTGCTCTAGTTTAAGCGCTTAGATTGTTGGCGAATGATAAAATTTACAATTAGATTCTTTCTTGATAATAAATTCTATTCAATTTTGATCCCTTTCCACAATTTTTTACATTGTTAAGATTTTGAATAACGTCCTTTAACTAGAATTCTACTAGAACTAGAAAGCTCAATTTTAGATACAAACAACCTAAAGATTTAAACCTGAACAAATGAAACTGATTTATTTTATGATAATAATCTTCGAGAAACGTACAAACTCATTAATTTTATTTATTTTAGCGAAAAATGTTGTACCAGTAAACTCAGTAATAGTGTATTTTATTAATCATTTTTCAAAATCGTCGATAATCTTCGGAAAGTGTCGGTAAATAATATGGCAGCAATACGAGGAAGAAAACTTGTGAAACAGTCCGCATAAAATATTTAGTTACTTACATTAATTTTCGCTTTGGCATATTAGGAATATACGGAATGGATACGCAACAAAATTCAGAAATTTTGTTCATATTGTAACTTGATGTTATTAACACATGAATGAACATTGTCATAGTTACAACGCGTGTAGCCATCAGACGCTTATTGTTTTGAAGCTAATAATGATTAAACTGAAACTGGCGGTTAACCAAATTCTACGAGGGTTGCTATTCAAACGATACATGTAAAATCGCAGGTAAACTTACCTTTAGTTTATCTTTGATACTATATGATATTGCATCTAATTATACTGTATATGTGAGCCTGTGGAACTCATTTATACTACCAAACCGAGGAGGCCGCTTTTAGATAAGTTTCAGAATTTAATTTTGAATCTTTTGAAGCGTTTAATTCCTGGCGGGACAACAACTTGTTCAGTCACATATAATGAAGAAGAAGTATCTATGATTATCATCATAACACAACTTTATACTGAATCCATTTTCGCACCACCGTTTTGTTCGTATGGGAATGGAGATTTAAGTATGCAAACCGATCCGTTGACAAATTAAAACATTTTTAAGCTTACAATATTGAAGCTTTGGAATCATTTAAATGAGGAAAATCCATTAACAAATCATCGAGGAACAAGCGCTGCAAATTATATCCGAAAAATCTATCACCGATAATTCTAAACTGGTCTGATAGTTACCAGAAAACCAAAATAAAATACTCAATTCAAACCAATTTTTCAATGGTATGCAATTGAAATATTCAAATGACGTTATCTCATAAGTTTAAGTTGAATGTTTCCGAATCGATTGGTTGTTGAATTATATAAATCCATCAACAAATTACTGAGGTATGAGCATTCAAAATTATGACAGAAAAATGTTACGCGATTAGTTTTGCATGTTTTAAATTGACACCCAGCCTCGGGAAGCGAAGTGTAAGGCATTTTTAATGGCAAAATCTACCAACAATTTGCTAAATACATGGGATATTTTAAAAGAACCGATAACCACGCTGATTCGGTTCTTCAATAGCTAGATGATATATAAGATATTCAAGCGAACACGAAGCGGTGTTGTGCAGACAACAGAAAATTACACCAGCACATAATGCAAAAGCGACAATCCAGCAAGTGAACGTATATACAATCCAGTCATCAGCTCACTGGACGAGCTACTTGTTTCATTCACAGTCAAACATCAACTAGGCAAAGAAATATTGTGCAGCCTATATTTATAGATTTCCCTTCATACTACGCATAACGATACGGTGTTTTTTATACATGACGCAAAGCCTCCTATGCCGAACAAAAAGTTGACGTCATTTTGTAAAACAGGGATTGGTGGATGAAAACATAGGTCACTTCTAACCAATTTTTCAATAGTATGCTATTGAAATACTGAAACTACGTCGTCATACATGTTTAAGTTAAAAGTTTCCGAATCGATTGGTTTTTAAATTATAACAATCCATTAACAAATGACCGAGTTATTAACGTTCAAAATTATGACACAAAAAGGTTACGCGACTATTTTTGAAACTTTTAATTGACACCCGGCCCCATATAGTGAAGAGTAAGGCATTTTTAATGCCAAAATAATTTGTGAGAAGTGTGAAATGTTGCACATTTTTTCTACTGAAAACAAAATTATCTGATAAATGTTAAATGCAATGGGATTTTGTTTTGTTTTTTTTTTTTACAATTGATATTCTCTCACTAAAAATGTCAGTTGTTTCGAAACCTTTTCGCAACCAAGTGAATCCCGAACATAAAACAACTAAATTTTGACCTCGACTCGTCATTGTATCGATGCTTAATTTGAGATTTTTTGAATGAATCAAGGTGGCAAGTTCAGGGTTGTTACATTCGCGCGGACTTCGCTTCGATTTTCGATTTTGATGCTCTTTTTTTTGATTTTGATGCTCTGGCGCGGATTTCGCGCGAATTTCAAAAAATATCATTCCACATTTCATTTGTTCGACTAAAAAAAATTCTTTGCAAATTTTTGAAGCTTGTTAGTTTTATGAAACCCTAAAAAATTTAAGATGGGCGAACGTTTCAGCAATTGGTCGAGCTGGCCGAATTGGTGAATTTTCACCTGGATAAAACTAAAATTTACTAGAAGGCGGTTCCAGCAAATTTTTTCTTCAGTGGACAAAATTTCGATTTTATGCTTTTCGATCTCGAGTGATACAAGTTGCTATTTCAACAGAGCTCTTACCAGGAATTACAAAAACTTTTCGATATATGTGATTGCGTTTTCCCATTCCAATGCGGAAATCGAAGGAAGATTTTCTCACTCTAGGATATTGATGTCTGATGGAAGATATCGTCTCAGTGAAAATACATTCAATAATGCAAAGAACGTAATAAATGGGATGCGATTCTTCAATAATAAGGTAACAAATTTTGTGTTCTTCAAGCAAAATTTACACGACATGCTTACAAAGCGAAGTCTGACAATAAAAGAAACGAAGAAGTTCTGGGATTCCATCCGTGGTGATAAGAAAGTGTTCTAATAATTTGTTGGTTCCACTATTCAACATTTTCAATTTTTCTTTGCGTTCTGGAATTTTTCCTGAAATATGGATGAAATCCAATGTGAACAAGGGTATATTATGCAACTACCGTGGAATTGATGCTTTGTGCGCTGTATCCCAGCTGTTTTATTTTATAACACATTGTAGCTCTGACTACATATCTGAGACTCAGCTGGGATCTATGCCAAAGCTTTCAACTTCCCCTGCTGCGATCGACGAAATCAATCATAACATAACTTAAGTTAAGTATACTGGGATTAAACGGATCATTTTTTAATTGGCTTCGATCATATCTAACTGGTAATGAAATGATAGTGAAAATAGGAGCCTGTACAACCTCACCATGTCCCAAGCTTTTACATCTGGAGTTCCTCAAGGAAGTCACCTTGGACCGTTCATAATTTTATTGTATCTCAACGATCTTAATTTTTCGATCAAGTGCATGAAACTATCGTTCGCCGATGACTTTCATATTTCATATTTCAAAATGGTTTAAATGCCACTAAATGCTCCGTAATCTCTTTTAGTAGTAAAAAGTCTGTATTCAAGTTCGACTATAATATTCCACAAACTGTTCTCGAACGCGCATCGTCTGTTAAAGACTTGGGTGTTCTGGAAACCAAGTTAAATTTTAGAGAGCACATAGAGCTTGCAATTGTTACAGTTTGACATTCGACGTCGTAGTTTTCCTATTTTTTTCTTCGGATTTCCTATGTTAGAACTAATCATGGATAAAACGAGCCCATTGTTAGCTTGCGCCGCATATTAAACAAATGTTTCAATTCTTTCTACTTTCATTTATCACGTAATGTTATCAATGAATCGTTTCTTATATTACTGTCTCATTAGATTTATTTACTATCGAAGCACTTGATTTAAGGAAATGTATCATTTGGATGATTTTGATCTATTGATGCAAAAGATTAGGAGGTTTTATGCCTGCTGGAGAACAAGTTTGACAGAAACTAATTCCAGTGGGCTTTTCCCTGATCTAAATAAAAGAATAAAAGATGAGGAGGAAAAAAGGCATTCAGAGTAAAATCTGACAACAGAAGAAGGCGCTATTATAATTGAAACTGAAATTAAAAAGAGTGAATCAGATCATCCTGATGTGGTCTACCTTAAAATTCTTCTTACCAAGAAGGAAATGTTTACCGAGCAAAAAGATGTCGAAGCCAAAAAAAATATCTCCGGTGAAATCTGTTTAACTTCTTTCAAAATCACAATTGTAAGCATTTTTATTTTTACTGTAACAGTTTCCGTACATTAGAGAGTATTAATTAAGGATCAAGAGTAAACCAAGTTAACTTGTGTTGGTAATTTGTGTATTACGTACATTTTATTCGATACGTATGTCATTCATATAAGCAGTGCAACGAGTTTATCAAAGTGACTTGCAGGATTGAGTTTCAAACAATCTTTTTTGACATTTTGTATGAAATATCAGTTTTGAACAATTTCTCACCAACGTTCGATGGAAAATTGTTTACATTTCATGAATGTAGATTTTATTCCCTAATAAAAAAGTTAGCAGCACTGCTTCAATGCATTTGTATTAGATTGCGCTACACCAAATAAGCAAAACTAAACATTTTCTGTTACAAAAGCAGTTTTCCGGAAAAATAAATAGTTTTACTACAACATTCCATATCCATTGCCTTTCGCGTGTTAAATTAAAAGTTCCTATTCTACGGGTTCCCTTATAGAAGCTACGAAAATCTATATCGCAATAATTTCTGCAAGAGGAAATCCATATAGAAATGTGTTTGTTGCTAATCAAATGTGTCAGTGGAAGTAAACTAAAACTGAAATAATTTTTCTCGAGCAGTTTTAAGGAAAACCGAATAGTTTTAGACTAAGACACTTTTCTCGAATTGCAATTTTAAGCAGAATGAAGGTTTATTTTTCAACCATATGGAAGATTTATTGATTATAATCAGGAAAAGAAGCGCCGGAATTGGTTTTACGCACATATTGTTGACATTACTAATAAGCTTGCAAAAAGTCTTGCTCCTTAACTAAGGACATCGAAAAAGATGGAGAATAAAAATGAAATCGTTTTCATGGGGTTTCTCGAAGTGACGTGTTTTTAAATTATATTTAAGTGAATTTTCAAGTACTGCGGAAAGTATCACCTGCATAAAAACTGTAGTGTAATGATTCGCTCGAATATCGAGCGTTTTAGTTTTCAACTTACGCGTTTTAGTTTTCGACTTCGCGCGTTTTGATTTTGAAATTTTTCGTAACAAGCCTGCAAGTTACCGGGAAAACCGAGAAAAAGTCGGGATTTTAGGGTTAATCCGGGATTTTAGGGTTACTCCGGGATTCGCTAGCCCTAATCTTAGTAACGATTTTCAGTATCATGATTTTCCTGATACAACAAATGAAAAGTTGGAGGCAATACTCAATTTTGTGTTTGAGTGAGAAGTTCAGTACATGTTTTGAAACATCTTATTGTCCCACACGGGTCAATGGTGCACAATCCATTGGAAATGGGACCAACGCCCCATGTCTCATTCAACAGTTTTTTGTATGGGTTTGACAACATTTTTAAATCAATAAGAGTTTTCTTACACGGGCAAAATTCCGATTCTAGAAATGAGCAAAACGAGCCATGATTTGGGGAATATAATATACTTTCATGTTATGATAATACACCATGATTAGAACTTCTCGGATCATGATCCATTTGGACTGATTTCGTTGAAATTTAAACGTAACGCACTTGATGGTTCTGGGTATAACTTCAGGCGTGTTTTTGCTACGATGGTAATGTTTGCAACATAAATTCAGGCGTTATGTTTTTAAATATGAAGATTATGAATATGAATTAAATGGAATGTTGTGCGATGAACGTATTTTTAACGCGACTTCAACTAATGTACATGTGAATAGTAAAACAGTGAAAAGCACGACGAATTTCTTTTAATCAGAAGCATTAACAATTAGAAGTTTTTGTTTTTGAAAAACGACGACGCCTAAAATAACCTGTTTACTTGCGTTGATTGCTCCAGTTTTGATTTTGTGTTTCAGAATTTAAACACTTAAACAAACTGCATGAAAAAACACGTGTGTATCAAACCTCTTTAAAAGAAACTCTATGTCGAATTCTTGCCAAATACCGCGGATTGATTTTTCCTTTTATGTTTTCAAGCCAAATCGTCTTATTTAAAATATTTAGGTGAAACTTACGGTTTAAAACAGAATCCCTGAATTCGTGGATAATACTTCTAGTTCGAACAAACTTTCCTGTTTCTATTCAATGAACAGTTGTTTTTAGAACTTCACAGTAATATTTATGATGGTATGAGTAATATGAGAGAGGCATCATTACACCACTAGCTGGATTAAAATAGGATTTTTTTATCTTCTATTCCAATTATTAGGTTACAATCGACTTTTTACTTTAACTGGTTACATTTAATTTTCTAATAAAGCATCGAAAAATTATCGAAAAAGATAAATATACCGTAATAATTAAATAATTACAGTTCACCAAATCGGTTCAGGAAAGTTAAAAGTAGATTGAGATTTCTCTGTTTGCAGCTTATGAAGCCACAAAAACATATTTTTTAGTCCGCAGTTGAAGATTGCTTGCCGAACGAAATAGTTTTTTTTCACAAACAAACAAACATCGAATGAAGTTTAAAGTTCTTGGCCAATAAGTACTACAGGTACGTTTTATCGTCCATATAGACTGAATCGTTTTCTGTTGGCAAATTTTGCCCATCAGCTTTGGCGTCAAAGGCCTAATTTTTTTTCAAATCGTTTCAATATTTCAAACTTGTAATCAGTTCTTTGGGAAAAGTAACATCAGTAGATTCATCGAAATACGATTCTTGATTAAGACAAACAATTTTTTCATGGATGCAGTGGGATTTTCGAAAACCCGAATAATCCCCCAAATGCAAGCAAGAAAACACAGACTTTCCAAATCAACCTTGTTTGCGTAAAAACCAATAGAAATGCTGCATTCAAAAGCTGCTTCCACATAGTCAAATGTTGTCATTGCTCTCACTCGTTCGAAATGTGTGCTACGAAATAATCAAACATCCAGCTGAACGTTTCAGATTCGTCTTCCGATTGCATAATCCTAACCGAGACCGTAAGTTAGATAACCATATTTGCGCTGTCCAGTCAGTTCAAAATCTGATTGTGTGTGTTGGCACTGTTTACCGTGTCGGCCGGTCCCCAGCAAATACGAGCAAAACTACTGGAACCGGAGAAATAGAAAGAGCAGTTCTTATCGCAGCGATGTGTTCGTTTGCATCCGCATTTATTATTTAATGTCATGATCGAAGGACTCGAACAGAACTGTTGCCGTTGCCGTAAAGTGTATGGTTAAAGAGTTTCCGGTACACTTGCGATGTCCTATATTCTCTAGAATCGGTTTATACACTGTCATCCTACTCATGAAATAAAACGGAACCGAACGACAGACATAAATTGTAGTAAAAGTTATCGATTCAGCGAATTCCGGTGATGGTTTTCTTCTGCTCGATGACTGTAATTGTGTTAGTCTATTGAAAGTATCAATATGCAAGTGCAGGCACAGTCAGTTTAGTAGAGTCAGTTTTACACAACCTGTATCAGATAAATCATACATTTTTAATCTCAATCAGCAGGCTTCCGCACGTGTCAATTATTAGTTCCATGTGTTTGGTAATAGATGAGCCGAAAATATTACTCTACCCACTGCTAATGAACCTCGTGGTTTCGATTTAGATCGTGATCGAAACTGAACTGTCAGTACATCGTCAACTTGTTGAAAAAAGTAGTTAGCATGAACAGTATTCTCGAAATCTCTAGTGTTGACAAAAATATTGACTCAACCAGAGGAAAATTAGTTTGTTGATAGTGTGTGAAATGTTCTTTCGTGGCGATACTGATAAATTAACTTCGTAGCTTTAGAAGCTAGTCATGAACGGGCGTGCCTTTAACCAATGAAGGTCTTCAGGAAGGAACTTTAGAAAACAATTTTCTCGTTGATTCAATGTTGAGGTTCGAAACCCTTCCGAAGATTAAAGTGTGATAGTTGCTCAAACTATAGGTTGGTGGAAAATTACCCCAACCGCGTGCGAGACACGGATCGAGAGCAATTATCGATGGATGAAACATCGAAAATATAAATATTTGAGCACTGAGAGAGGGACGAACCTACAATCTTCTCCTTATCGAAAAGATGCTTTGTCAACTGAGCTACTCTGGTATAAGTGTGAACACATTCCAGAAAGCAACCCGATTAAAAGGTGCAGAACACGTGCATGATACTTTGCACGCACCGGTTGAAGTTCATATAGTGTCACAGCTAGCGGATCATATTTTGCAAGGAAAGTGAAAACTGAGTTCGTGACAGTGCTGGTGTTTAAAACACAAACTTGAAATAAATCGTATGATCAGAAGATTTTTTCATGTCAATATTTTGTTATTATTACAATTAGCTGATATAAAATCTCCTCTTCGCAAAAGTCCACTAATGCCGTTTGACTGTTGGGAGCGCCATGCAGACAGGGGCTATTTAAATGTTGAATACTTTCGCCGTTTTCCGATAGGTCGCTGTACCGACTGAGGCTGGTTAAAATACATAGATGATAATGCCTTTAAAGTGAGTGTGTACAGTGCCTAACGAATTGTTAGCGCCGTTTCAGTAACAGTTGTTCTTGTTTTCGTATTATTCACGCTCGAAAATGTCTGTTTATGTGCCCGATTCTCGCCATTTGCTAGAAGTTTTACTTTTCTGTTACAATTCGAAAAAATGCAACTGAAGCGCTTCGAATGCTCTCAGAAATTTACGGTGATGCTGCTCTGAGTACAAGAACGTGTCGAGAGTGGTTTCAACGTTTTAAAAATGGTAATTTCGATGTCGATTACAAACATGGTGGTGGAAGAGAAAAAACCTTCAAAGATAAACAACTAGAAGCATTGATTGATGTAGATTCGTGCCAAACCCAAGAAGAGCTTGCCGAATCGTTGGGAATGAGTCAGCAAGCCATTTCAAAACGTCTCAAGGCCCTGGACATGATTCAGAAAGAAGGAAACTGGGTGCCGCACGAGTTGAAACCGAGGGACATCGAGCGCCGTCTATTTGTATGTGAGCAACTGCTTCAAAGACATAATCGTAAGGGGTTTTTTACATCCAATCGTAACCGGTGATGAAATGTGGGCTCGATACGATAATCCTAAACGCAGAAAATCGTGGGGAAAGCCCAGGCATGCTACTTCGTCGAAGGCAAAACCGAATATTCACGGCGCCAAGGTTATAATTTGTATTTGGTGGGATCAGCTCGGTTTGATTTACTACGAGCTCTTAAAACCGGGTGAAACCATCACAGGAAATCGCTACCGAACGCAACTGATGCGCCTTAGTAGCGCGTTAAAAGAAAAGCGGCCACAATATCAAGAGCGACATGACAAAGTCATCCTTCAACACGACAATGCTCGGCCTCACGTCGCAAAAGTGGTCAAAAAGTACCTGGAAACGCTGAAATGGGAAGTCTTGTCCCACCCGCCGTATTCCCAAGATGTCGCCCCTTCTGACTTCCACCTATTCCGTTCGATGGCACACGGTCTGGCAGATCAACGTTTTCAATCCTTCGTAGAGTTGGAAAAATGGATTGCTTCATGGATAGCGTCAAAAGAGCCGGGATCCGAAAATTTCCGGAAAGATGGGAGAAAGTTGTCGTTAGGCGACGGGACAATACTTTGAATAATACATCTGTAAGCACTTTTTCGCAATGAAGCTTTTAATTTTGGAAAAAAAAACGGCAGAATCAAAGTTGTACACCTGATATTTTACTCATGGATAGATTTATACCTAAAAAGTAGGCTGAAATGGTAGCAATGTACATTGAAAATAATCGTTCAATTGTGAAAACTGTGCGTGTTTGTCGTAAAAAATATGAGAGACATTCAAGTGGGACATTTCGCCGTACCCGTCGAATTCTTCTTACATTGCTCCTTGTGATTACTGTTTGTTCCGACGTGTATCCGTCGCACGATCTGGCAGATCATCGATTGGCTTCAATTGGCCTCAAACTTGGATTACCTCAAAAGACGAGCCATTTTTTCGAGATGGAATTCGAAAATTTGCCTGTTAGATGGGAAAAAACTAGTAACTGGCGATAGACGATACTTCGATTAATCTTTAAAAAAAATTTATGTTGAAATAAATGCATTTTTGACACCAAAAAACGGACCGAATTAATTTGTGCTCCCATTATTTAAAATTTGAACAGGTCCTGTCGCACCCTGTAGAGTATTATCTGAAAGTTTATTTCATCATCATTATTGTAAAAACCAGTTGTCACGTTCTTATGTGTATCTCGTATTTGAAATAGAACGTTTCAACGATTTTTCAAACGTACACATTCTTCGGACCCAACCGTCAAAAATAACTTCTTGAAGCAAGATTTCATGACTTAGCTCCGAACAAATTGCAGCGAGGTCAGACAGCAGCACACCAATTAAACCGATGCGTCCAAGTCGTATTGGTAAATTTTCTATGAATTTTTTACACTTCAAAGCAGTAGCCATTCGATGCTTTGTAACTAATAAAGGCAACTAGCTTTGAGTATTTCAAAAAGGAATTTTGCCGAGATTATTACCGGTATACTGATTAGAATCACGGTATCTACGGATAAGTATTTGTTCAGATTTGGAGCATTCAAGATTTCACTGTTATGAATATTGAAATAATCGTTATTCTTATTGTATAACTGTTTGAGAATCCAAGGAATCAAAATTTTTAATCAAAAACACTTTTACTATAGTTTTATGTCAAGGACTTAGAACGTTTGAAGATTTTCAACCGTGCTAGAGTGAATTGATAATGTTAGTAATACTCAAACGCCGAATGTTTGGAGTTCTATTGTGGTTATTCGGGAAACAACCACTCTTTACCGTCTACTATGTAGGGTTAAATTTCCCAAGAACTAAAAATTCCCTTCACTTTTCCTGTACTCGAAGTTAAAAAAACACCTAATTGTTAATAATATTCTATGGTCGCATCGCTTGCTGAGAGCGAACCTATTATCGTTCCAAATAGTCTGATGAGTCGTCGTCCTCCCGTAATGTAGAATAAGTATGAAATTTTCCTTTCATTTCACAACCTTTAGAGCTACCATGCTGTTGAAATGTTCAATCAAAGTTTGAGTGAAATTAAATCAATCTTATTAGTCTAAGTCTACAGGAAACATTTACTTTCGGTGCGAGAAAAGAAGCCCATATCTTTCTGCAAATTTATAAGATGAAAACATGATTTCATTCCAATGAATCAGAAGGCATGAATTTATCAAGCTTCAAATTGCCATAGCTAGTGCCTGTACGAAGGATCTTGTTAATCATTGTTCAAATATCAATTTTATTCCTGAACAAAACAACGTCAATCACGCCAAATAATTGTTTGCTATTTTCAGCTGATTTTTTTTAATAACGAGAATATCACATTCGACCAATTCAACTGAGTTGATCTTAAAGATGTTCACGCATGAAACAGATGTCGTTTACTTAGGAAGTAAAAAGCATATGGTATAGATGAAAACCCTGCGGGAGTCCGGAATTTAATCAACTTTCCTCAAGTATAATTCGATTAATTGCCGAAGTCTGTGTTTCATTCCATATCCAACTAGTAATAGCATTCGATTGTCAAATGCTGTACTAAAATTGGAACACATTTCTCCCATGAAACTGTCGGTGTCCTATGTTGGTTGCAATGTAGAATTTATTAATATGACCTATGATACGACAGTAGTGTACCTTATCTCATTTCTGTTCAACTTCATCTCTGTACCATGTTTGGTAGTTTAGATTGAGTACACGAGAAATCGAATGAGTAGTCACAATCTAGTATTAGCCCTTAAAACCTTGTAGAGCTCGATTTTCACCTGCGTTACCAGTGTTGATTTGGGTGACGTAGCCTAATTTTTCTGGCATGGAATGTGGGAAACCTTCATACGAAATAAAAAGTTTACGTATGACTGTCAAAAATATTTCTTCTTCTAAAGGCAAATTGGACGAATTTCTTTTTTTTTTGTTGAGATCCCAGATCTTTCAGAGGTTCTTTTCCAAGAATTCCAACAACATGTTCGTGTGGTTTGAGTAACATTATTTCTTATACTCGTTTATGCAGTAAAAACTACGTGATAAAGATATGAGATTTGTTTTTGAATTAAACAATTGTTTTCTGAGTACATGCTGAATTCGCCCTCTCCAGTGCACAGTGGTTCGAAACGGGAAATTAGCGTGACAAAAATATTTTCACTATTAAATATTAGTTTTTTGTAGTTGGTGTCGTCACAAAAGTTGTTTGTATTCAAATGGCGCTCCATTTGATGAAAAAAGTTACTAGAGTGGTCCTCATTTAGATTGAAATCTAACTTTCTTAATTGAACTCAAAAATGATTTTGTTGTACAATAAAGTTGTAGGACATTTTATTTTGAGCAGCTTTGCCAAAAAAGCACCTCTCTAGCTTTTCATTTGATCGAGTTACATCAATTTTCCCGAATAAAAGTAGGGTGGCTCCTGAAAATTCTTTTTTTTTTGTTCTAACTTTTTTGTGAAACGTTCTACGGAAAAATTGTATTCAGAAGAGTTGTTGTACTAATCTTTGCGCACAATTTTGCTCAACCAAGCTTTGATTAGATTATCAACGTGAAAATTTTCTCAATAATCGATTGATCACTAGGAAACAAGATTAAATAGAACTACCTACTAGATTTTCCTGCGGTATTTTTATCAAATCTTAATTTGTTACTATCGATTTGCTGCGCATCCCCAATTAATGAAAACAGTGTTGGGAAAATCATGATGAAAAAACTCATTGGCCCTTATTACGGGTATCACTACACGGTGAAAACCAAGTGAATTGATTTTCACCTTATTATCGGTATCACTACACGGTGAAAACCGAGTGAAGTGAATGTAGGTCTTGCTCACGAAAGTCGCTTCAAAGAAAAAAGTAATAACTTAGATGAGCTTGTTGTTATTACGAACATCAAATCACCAAAATTTTGTTGAAAAAATTAGTTTTCTCCACCACAGTGATCACTTCACTATGCGTGATACTGGTAATAGGAAAAATCAAGTGAAGTGACATGTAAGTGAAGTGAATGTGAAAGTGGAAGTGAGAACGGTAATAAGGGCCATTATCACTCGTAAAAAACAGGTCAAGAGATTTTCTAAAAAAAACTCAGTGATTAAAAAATCTGAAGATTTTCATTCATGAAACAAGCATCCACAAAACTCTGAACCTCGAAGTTTTTTTTGTATCAGCGAAACTTAGTGATGAATTTTCTCCCACAGAAATATCGCTAAAGAGATAATCGAAATGGAGAAGAATCTCCGATGATATTTCAATACTGAATTTCCACTACGCTTCAGTTCGACACCGAAGTGATTCATGCAAGAATAATGTTATTATATTTTCATCAATTAAAAAATCTCTACTGAATAAATTCGCAAGGTGATAAATATTGACTGCGATATTTTCGATGCACGTAGGGTGTTAAATAATAACAATAATATTTCTTCCACTTTCCAAATAGTGATAATAGCGACGAAAGGCTATTTCAATTCCAGCTGATTGATTACACTGCACTATTTAGATTAAACCCAATGAAACGCTATGTAGTATGAATTTGATTTGTAGAAGTAATATGAGCGCAGCATTTTGCATGTCGCGACCACACAGCAGAAGCACCGTTTGAATGGTGCGTTTAAATTGGCGTAGCGATAGCCTGCGTTCCTGCCACTTCTGTGTATGATTTTCAAACTAATTGGGTAATATTTTTAATCAGCTGCATAACATGCTTTTGGATTGGGTTTTTATTAATGTTTCTATTATCATTATAGATATTATAAATCACAGCACTTTTTGTCTTTATTGATGATATCATTCCACCAACACGGTATTGCTGAACAAATTTCGAACACATCGCCACCATTGTCCCACTTATCCACAGAGCATCAAATTGCAAGAGCTTAAAAGTTCGGTTTGTTTTTCATTTCAACCACCCTACGCTCACTGAACATTTTCAGAAACGTCCAGTTTTTGTTCATCGGCAAATTTATTCATGATGTTCTAGAATCATATTAGATATATTCAATTTGCGAACTTTTTTTCTTAAATATCTTCGAGGAGAATGTTCGCCAGCGAACTTTTCACAACTGATCAGTTTCAGTGAGAATCGCGTTTGCAAAACATCAGTAGTGAACATTTCTTCAATGAGTTTTCTGATTGATGATTTTTTTGTATCAAAATCATTTGCGAAAAATTGCGATTTTCGAAATCTTTTTTTTCCAACACTGATTGGAAATCCATTACTTTTCATTGCATTCAAGTATCGATTACTTTACGACATTGCAGAACAATATCTTGATTCTACGAAGACGACTGTTTTTTTTACCCAATGAAACGAGTTAACACCAGGTTAGTTCGTAGGCCCATAAAAGTACTAACAAAAATAACACACAACTTGATAGCCATCAGTCGATACAAAATTCAACAAGTGAGTAGGTCTTCTTCCCCCTGCTTCATTCATCCACACCGTAATCCGAACGTAATCTAGTAGAGCATAAATTAAATCAATTTTTCATTATATATTTTCAATTATTCAGACTAGGTCACCGCTCTACTGAAGGGGGAGTGTGGCACAGTCCGGGTCGTCAGGATCGGAAAAAGCCACATCGGAAAACATGATAGCGCGGGGAAGAAAGAAAACATCATTCCAATCCACCACTGTACCCAAGCACTCTAGCACTGGGGTCGTGGCTGGGAAGGAACGCTCCGGGTGAAGGTCAAAGCGAACGTCGAAATCGAAACTGAAATCTCATTTTCATGAACTGGTGCGCGTTGCTCTTCTCCCCATCGAACGTTCGTTCCGGTTGTTCAAAACCACTGTGACTGGCCTGCCTTCTGTTTTCCCGTGTATTTTTCTTTTTCGCTTCTTATTTTTCGCACAGCCTGTTTCTGCACTGTGCTAGTTACATACTTGTTTTGCCATTTTCAATCGAAAAAATAAACAAATCTGCTCGGTTCGATATCGATACAGTGAAGGTGCTACGCGATTTCATTGCTCCCGAACACCAGCAGCTGCCACGGAATCTAACAAAACTCACACATCGGTTGTTTTCACAAGTTGACCACAAACGGCAACACAATTCTATCGATTTTCATCTTGTTTCGGGAGGCAAAATGTCATATTTCTCACTTTTTCTGCAGCAGCAGCAGCAGTAACGATTCTGTGTGCGAAAATACTAATCGGACTGAGTTCTCTGGCGTTGAAAACACACACGAAACCCGTAATACGACTAACCGGAGCACTGTTCGCCCGAGGGAGTGCTATTGACGCACATAATCTGTTGATCTTCCGCTTTTGCATTCGGGGAAAATTCCCTACCCCTCCGTTCCGTCGCCCGCTTGCGAGTATTGCGTGTGCCACCCACTTCTACGCTTCATCGAGCATACGAGATGAACACCATCGTCGTCACCCGTTCCAGTTGGTGTGTGTGCAAACGATGTTTTCGTTCCCACGGTTCGAGCTCATCGAGAGAGAAAGTTGACTAACCGTAAACTTGATGGCCTAGCTAGGGCCTGGTAAAATCGCCCTTTATGCAACAGTTCCTTTTTACTCTTTGTCCCTAGCTTTCAATTTCACATCGGAACCAATGGATGTCAATATTCGACAAACGACTCACTGTTAAAAATATCCTTCGGACAAATACGTCACTTTCTTGCACTGCTGTTGTTCGCTCAAACTCTGTCATCTAGTTGAAACCTTAATTGTTTGGAGGACTTCGAAATTGCGTCTTTCCCTGGCAGGCAAAACTGTTCACTGGCCGATGTCGCAGTAGCATACTGCCGTACGGTGCACTAGACCCTGTTCACGATGATCCTGTGCGTCACATAGCAGCAGCAGATACAGTCTGACAATTCGTTTACTTTGCCCGACCAGGCACCGAATGACCGTGACCTTGTGAGTTGAATCGCGCTCTAAATCTATTCGATGAGAGTAAAAGTCTCCCACGTCTCACCGAACATCGGAACGCTGGAAGTGAGCAATGAGACTGTGACGAGATCGAATGATTGGCACTGTCTCACCTCCCCCAAACCATTGTACACGTGTGTGTGTGTGTAGTGAACCGAACCTTCCGAATGTTGTTCGAGAGGTTTTACTGTGCACGACATCCGGCTCTGGTCGCGTACTTTGCTTCCAGGAGAGCGCCGCATATTAAGGCGTGCAATTAATTCACTATCGATAGGATCTCTGACCTGTATACTAAGAGGAGAAGTCGGGTTGCTTTTACGATAAACCTTCCATCCCTCGAACAGCGGTTTCGTAGTCAAACTCATTGGAATATTGAACCCGATTATTATGAAATTGTTTTTGAATACAAGCCTTTATAAAAATAATTCTGATGTGTGCAATTTTTCTAACAGTTGAATAAACGAAGCCATTTACTCATATTCAGAACAGTAAACTAAAAATAAACTGAATGAATTTGGACTAAAGTCTGTAGAAATGTAGTTTTCATATGATCTTAAATTGGTCAAAATGGGTTCAGTCATTTAAAAAAAAAACAAACGGAACTCTGTTGATCGTTGCTTCCGGGTCTTTGCTGAGAATCGAAAATCGGACATTGCGAATATCGGAGTATTGCATAATTTTCACATAACCTGCGGTGTAGTCTCATATCGCAAATAACAACCCACTTTCCTCGAGGTAGTTCTATGGCACAGCAGTTCTCCGAATCCAGGGAGGGTTTGTGGTTCGAGTTCTAGCTTTGATCGAATTTTTTTGGCTATGCAATCGCTGTGAAAACCGACTTTACAATTGAGGTCCGGAGGGCCGAGTATCATATGCCATTCGACTCAGTTCGTCGAAATCACAAAATGTCTGTCTATGTGTGTATGTGTGTATGTGATAAATAATGTCACTCAATTTTCTCAGAGATGGCTGAGCCGATTTCCACAAACTTAGATTCAAATACAAAATTCCTGAGTTTCATTTGAATCCGACTTCCAGTTCCGGAACTACCAGGAAATATGTGCAAATTTGTTGAAAAATTCGCACTCAATTTTCTCGGAAATTTCTTAACCGATTTCCCCAAACTAAGAAGCAAATGAAAGGTCGTAAAATTCTTTAAAAAATCCCCTAAAAGTTGATCCTGATCCGACTTTCGGTTCCGGTATTACAGTGCGATTAGTGAAAATTTTCAATTTCATGAGTATATTTTCAGAAGCGATAACGAAACGAGGTGTACATTTTCATAAAACATACTGCTAAATTCTTCTAGTTTGCTGATCTTGTTAGTTAGTGAATATATAAAACTACTTTGGGACTACTAGTTTCCGGTTTCCACTTCCGAAAGCACCGATAATAGTAACGAAAATCTCCAAAAACTAAACTCACTTCGATTTCTCAGCAACGGTTAAGCCAATTTCCACAAATCATTATTCGAATTAAAGCTCTCATTGTCTTTGAATACACTGTGTAATTTCATCCAGATCCGACTTCCGGTTCCGAAATTATAGGGCGATGAGTGTCAAAACATTCAAATCGTCATTCAAAATGACGATGTAAAACTGGCACGCGTCAGTACGTGCGGCATTCCTCCGTTCGCAGCGTGCTTTGTTCAATTTCGTTTAGCGTGCAGGATTGCCACATTCAAATCCATATTTTTCAGGTGAAAAAAAATGTAAATTACTAAATCTTTTATTCAGTTTGTACCTACTTGTTAGTGTTATTACAAAATCATGATTACGATGATTTTCTATAAAAGTACACTTATTGCCTTTCTCATATAGAAAGTTTATGCAATCTCTTGCGAAATTGATAAGTGAAAATGTGTCCTATATCATTCGACACAGTTCATCAAGCTGAAAAATTTATGTGTCTGTGCGTGTATGTGTGCGAGTGTGTGTGTCAAATAACCTCACTCATAAAATACATAATCTCATAGTCTTATAGGTTGCTATTGAATTTCATCATGCTTTCATAGGGTAAAGTGTGTTTAAGTTTGCACACCGTCATTTAGAGCGACGATGCAAGCAAGGGTAAAATTCTTCTAGATTTGACTTAAAACTGATTCAATTTGTAGGCTATATTAGTTACTTACTACGAACCGACTTCGGCTATACTGGTTCCAATTTCCCGGTTCCAGAAGTACCGGAAATAGTGGTCAAAAAATCTAAAACGAGACTCGCTCAATTTCTCAGATATGATTTGATCGATTTCTACAAACAGACTCAAATAAAAGTGCTTATAGTCTCATAGGGTAAAGTGTGTTTAATCATTTAGCGCGGCGATGCAAAATAAAGAAAAAATCTTATTAACTTGACATAACTGTTTACAAATTGAAAAGGTTATGTCAGTTCATACCCAAAGAAAGTGTCTTATTTTATACAAGATAGAAAAAAAGTTTTTTACACAGAATCTACTAGTGATATTTTTGAAAATATAAATATAAATGCCTTTCTACATCATTACACCACTAGGTGGATTAAAAAAGGTTCTTCTGTAAGTTTTTCCTTCGCTGTTTCATTTGGGTTTCTCTAATAATCTGCAGATTTAAGCCTTCAAACCGATTACGATGACATGAAAAATGCAATGTTTAAATTCATTTATATGAGAATTACCCACAACAAATCGTTTGGGGCCATCTAGGATATATAAATGTAAGTTAGGAAATCATATGATATCAATTCCAATAGTTTACTTGTCAAACCCGTCTCGAAAATATAAATTATATAGCGATCTCGAAGAATATCCACAAACCGAAAGCCGCCGTCTTGGTTTTTTTGGATTTCCAAAACTATAAATTATTAATATCCACTCGTCCAGTGTGGACAAAAAGTATCTTCATGAAAAGTAGTAAAATATTATTTAGCTATAACCAATGGTTATTACTGATAATTAAAACGAAATGAAATCATTATTATTAGTATATATCGTTCATTTAGACCGGCTTTAACCTAATTATGGTCGTGCACCGGGCACAATGAAACAAATAGGTAATAAATCTCACCACAGTTTTCTTCAACCATGAACCTAGTCTTCCCCAATTACTCGTTTTCTCGGACCTGCGAATACCGGTTGAAAATAAGTAGTAGAGATGGTTGGGTGAACTTTTTGTTAAATCCGACCCGTACCCGATTGAAAATAAAAAACTTACCCGTACCCGATCCGAACCGATAAAACTCAGGTTTCGGGTTCAAATACGCGAAACCCGACTAAGACCCGAACCCGACCCAAATCAAAGCCTTGGTATTACATTTCTGTAGTGGAATTTGACCTTCTGTTTCAACAGACCTCGCAGTCGATTCAGAGTGTACAGATCCATTGTACGGCTGGTGCTAAGATTCTACTGACACTACGAATCCTTCCAGGTCGGGGCTCGAACATATGACAACTGGTTTGTAAGACCAGTGCCTTATGCATTGAACCGCCAACCCGGGACAATCCCGACCCGTACCCGTTAAAAATAGAAAAATCGTCACCCGAACCCGACCCTAAACCGACAAACATATAAATTTTTTCTATGCCCGAACCCGACCAATACCGAAACTGTACACGAAATGCTCGTTCATACCAAACATTTTAGAAAACTTCAATTTCGAGTTATTTGTGGTTATCCCATACTACTGACAAATTTTATCATAAACTGCTGAAGATATTACTACTGTTCTCTCGGCAGCTAATCACCGTTTTTTGATGAACTATACGACATTGCAATGGCTTCTCTAATCTATATAAAGGGTGATTTTTTAAGAGCTTGAGAACTTTTTTAAACAATAAAACGCATAAAATTTGCAAAATCTCATCGGTTCTTTATTTTAAACGTTAGATTGGTACATGACATTTACTTTTTGAAGATAATTTCATTTAAATGTTGACCGCGGCTGCGTCTTAGGTGGTCCATTCGGAAAGTCCAATTTTGGGCAACTTTTTCGAGCATTTCGGCCGGAATAGCCCGAATTTCTTCGGAAATGTTGTCTTCCAAAGCTGGAATAGTTACTGGCTTATTTCTGTAGACTTTAGACTTGACGTAGCCCCACAAAAAATAGTCTAAAGGCGTCAAATCGCATGATCTTGGTGGCCAACTTACCGGTCCATTTCTTGAGATGAATTGTTCTCCGAAGTTTTCCCTCAAAATGGCCATAGAATCGCGAGCTGTGTGGCATGTAGCGCCATCTTGTTGAAACCACATGTCAACCAAGTTCAGTTCTTCCATTTTTGGCAACAAAAAGTTTGTTAGCATCGAACGATAGCGATCGTCATTCACTGTAACGTTGCGTCCAACAGCATCTTTGAAAAAATACGGTCCAATGATTCCACCAGCGTACAAACCACACCAAACAGTGCATTTTTCGGGATGCATGGGCAGTTCTTGAACGGCTTCTGGTTGCTCTTCACTCCAAATGCGGCAATTTTGCTTATTTACGTAGCCATTCAACCAGAAATGAGCCTCATCGCTGAACAAAATTTGTCGATAAAAAAGCGGATTTTCCGAATGGACCACCTAAGACGCAGCCGCGGTCAACATTTAAATGAAATTATCTTCAAAAAGTAAATGTCATGTACCAATCTAACGTTTAAAATAAAGAACCGATGAGATTTTGCAAATTTTATGCGTTTTATTGTTTAAAAAAGTTCTCAAGCTCTTAAAAAATCACCCTTTACAATTAACATTGACACTGTTTTAGAGTTTTAGGGTCAGTAGCCGACATTTTGTTTTTGTTGCGATTATAGAGGATTTAACTTTGCGGTCATTCGTACCTCGAGTCAGGAAAAATCTTCCAAATCTATGTGCTGGGTTGAGAATCGAACCCCTGAAACGCATTACGCTGTACATTTGACGTGAATATCATAACTCACCTACGTATATAGTCAGCCAATTGTGTAAAAGTTTAAAAAATATGGGAACTGTTTGTCACAGAATGATTTTGGAAAACCATAGACCCATAGGCTTAGATAAAAGTCAAGCAAACAACCATTCTCAAACCGTACACAACTGTTAAGTAATTTTCTTTCCCATCATTCGTTCAGTAAAGATAGTGTTGATTCATATGGTTCAATATCGCTCAAGTAGCTTGAAATAATAAATATCTATGATAACGCTGATAATAAATGCTTTTTTCAAAGTTACGGCAAAACACCTACAAAACTATTTGTAGGCTTCGATGCACAAAAAAAAATCATTTATTGTGACAATTACCATGGTAACGAATATATACTAAAAGCTGAACTGATTAAAAAAGAACCTTTTTTTAAATAAATATTTATTGAAATGTGAGTTAAACCTAAATTATTAAGATTTAAATTGGGTGTTCAGCCACAAGTGGTGACTTTTTAGCCCTATGTTTTGGTTATTACCATTAAGAAATCATTTGTTTCCGCAATTCTGTGATTTTTGTGTAGGGAAAATTGTACATCTACTTGTATTGTGTAATGGGGAAACGGAACTTATATACTAAATTACTAACTAATACAGAGAGCGAATCGATTCAATTGAAGATTGCATCGATTTTTGTCGGAATTTACTTATAATATTATGTGACATTAGATCTAATGGTTCTACATTTGTGAGTCTGTGTAACTCATTTTTACTAAACAAGGGAGGACGCTTCAAGATCATTTTCAGAATTTTTTTCTGAATCCTTTGAAGCGTTTTCTTCCTGGTGGAACAACTTGCAAAAAGCATGGCTGGTCTGAAAATTTGTTTATAAATTAATAATTTGTTTTTTAGACAGAGCTTAGAATTTCTGTTTATAAGAGGATATAAACATTTAATATATTTATTACACTTTGCGTGGATTTCTTCAATGTGATCCTTGAAAGTGAGTTTTTTTTGTCATACGCTCAACCTAAGTATTTTGCTTGATCAGACCATGTCAATTCCAAGCCATTCAATTTGAGAATGTGATTATTGTTTGATTTAAGAAAAGAAGCTCTTGGCTTATGAGGAAAGATAATTAATTGCATTTTAGCAGAATTTGGTGCAATTTTCCATTTTGACAGATATTCACTGAAAATATTTCAGCTTCTTTGCAGGCGACTGCAGATCACTCTTAGATTTCTACCTGTGGCTAACAAACTTGTGTCGTCACAGAATAGCGATTTCTGGCAACCAACGCCTGGATTTAGAAGATCAGAAGTGAAAATATTATACAAGATTGGAGCTACGCTCGAACCCTGCGCAACACCTGCTCGTACGAGTAGCAATTCAGATTTACAATTCTGATAGCTAACCTGAAGAGTACGATCAGGAAACTGGAAATCAGATATTTTTGTTATTAAACCTTTGTGCCAAACACTGTCGAATGCTTTTTCTATGTCTAGAAAAGCAACTCCAGTGGATAACCCAGAAGATTTATTTGATTTTATCATGTTCATTACTCTGACAAGTTGATGAGTAGTTGAATGTTCATGACGAAATCCAAAATGCTCTGGTAAAAAAATTGAATTCTCATTTATATGAGACATCATTCTCAACAAGATAATTTTTTCAAAAAGTTTACTGATAGAAGAAAGTAAGCTAATTGGTCGATAACTTGATGTTTCTGCTGGATTTTTATCAGGTTTCAGGATAGGAATTACTTTGGCGTTTCTACATCTTTTTGGGAAGTAAGCTAATGAAAAACACTTGTTGAAAATTTTAACCAGGAGTCTCAAGGCAACATCGGGAAGATTTGTAATAAGAATATTAAAAATTCCATCATTACCAGGAGCCTTCATGTTTTTAAGTTTCCTAATGATTGACTTAATTTCATCAAAATCCGTCTCAGTAATGTCATCTTGTAATAACACTTGAGTTGAAATATGATCATATTTCAGTGAGATCTCATTTTCAATAAGACTCACAACGTTAAAATTAAAATTATGGACACTCTCGAACTGCTGAGCAAGTTTTTGAGCGTTTTCGCCATTTGTAAGAAGTATTTGATTTCCCTCCTTGAAAGCAGGAATTGATTTCAGAGGTTTTTTTTGAGAACCTTAGCAATTTTCCGGATAGGTTTAGAATATGGTTTAATTTGTTCAAATTCGTTAGCGAAATTTTCATTTGGCAAAAGAGTAAATCTATGTTTAATTTCTTTTTGTAAATCCTTAACTATGATGTTCATAGCAGGATCACGAGAACGTTGATATTCACGGTTTGGTTCACTACAAATGTGACTTTGATCTATTAGAACCAGATCAATTGTAGAGGGGTTTTTCACGGAAGAGAAACAAGTTGGATTACTGGGATAAAGAACTGTAAAGTAACCAGCAGAGAGTTGATTATGAAGTATTTTACCCTTACTTTTATTTTGCCTACAATTTCACTGGACATGTTTTGCATTTAAGTCCCCTATTAGGAAAAATTTCGGTCGATATCTTGTGAGTTTTTGCAAATCGCAAATATGCTCCAGCGATGAAATAAATTCCATTAATGGTTTCAATTTCGATTCCCAAGCTTTCAATAACTTTAGTATTGAAAGAAGGTGAAATTCTATGTTTAGTTTGCCGTTGGACAAACATGGCAACTCCACCCACTGCAGTAAAACTTTTAAATCGATGAACCACATAATGTGGATTGCTTTTTAATTTGACATTTGATTTAAGGAATGTTTCTGTCACAAGAGCAATATGAATTTTGTAAACATTGAGAAACACTTGCCACCCTGAAAGATGTTCGTACCTAAACAGAGCTCTTTCACAGAACCAGGATTGGTAATGAACTGATTTGCATTGTGTGTGGTGTGTGTGCATTCGTTGATCTATGTTGTACATCGTTCGCCTCGCACGAGAGTCAATTACTTGCATCGAAGTTTTGCAATTTTTCTGATTCACAGTGCTGAATCATCATGATCGCCATCACCAAAATCAACAAACCGAATGGTTCTTTTCAGGGCATTCAATATTCTTAAATAATTAGGTTCGAAATTATATTTGACATTGATATGTATAACACACAAAAACTTGTGGTTAAATATTCGAAACAAAACTTAACACAGTGATTTTGACAAAAGATGCGTAGTCCTACGTCAAAAGTTTGGGCTGTCCCTAGTAGTTTCTTTCTGTTCGACACTAAATTCAACACAATCGAATTATTATTACTTCCGCTTACTAAACCGGAGGTGTATCAGGAAATACCCTCGGAAACCTGAAAACGTCATATGCGCCCCCCCCCCCCCCCCCAAACCACATCATTTTTCAGTGATTTTCCGTTTTCCCATATCCCTTTTCGGACGAAGGAAACGCACGGTGTCTTGTTAGACGCATTTTTTACGTCGTCACTTTCAAGTAGCACTAACAAAAAAACAAACCAAAAAAAAAACAAAAAACAAAAACGGTGAAGTGAAACTTCACAAAGCCATCTACCAATTACCATTCACGCCTGCGAGTGACGGTCGGTCCGTGTTCTTCACCGTTCGCAGGACCTGCGAGAAATGGTGCGTCTCCTTTTCTCCGCCGTCCACTTGCCTGACTTGGCAACCTTCCGACGAAACCCACAACAACAATAACAGCAACGCAACGACGGTTTCGACGGTTCAATGGCCTTGGGGACGAAAATGGATGTTGTGCTGCGTGCTAACGACGATTTTCTTTCGCCTTCGAGTGCCGTTTTCTTCCAGCTGTCACACACCTTGCCGTGTCCGGTCGGTCGGTCGATTGCGAGGACACACCAAAAATATTCCTACTTTTTTTCGCTTCTTTTTTTTCGATGCCGGACTGACGAATTTCGGCTTATTCGTAACTTTACGTAATATCACAGTTATTAACACACTTTATTTTACCTAGTTTTCGGCCCAGCTTTTAGCAGCTTTGCCTATAACTTGTTTCCATTTGTTCCTTTGCTGCTTATCTTGTAATCGAATGCATGTATATTCGTGCCCCATCACGGAGCAAAACAATCGATACGATTAAGCCCAACAGCGTATGTAACAGATTGTAACTTTTTTTTTTTGCTTTTTGGTTTGACACAACAATCAACGAATGAGTTTGCACAATACATCGAGATAACAGATTTCGCCCATTTTGCGAGCGATATTTTAACCGTTTCAACACCCGGACGACGGAAACAGTTGCTACTTTCACTACACACGTAATTCCGCTGGACGACCTACGGAGGGATGCCGGTGGATTTCTGCTTTCCTGACACCGAAAGTCACCCCTTTTGCGACGAGACGTTACTGATAAGGACCGGTGTGATGGCGTTTTCGTGTGCCGTAGTTTCACCGCAACACCACTACGTTGTTACTATAGTAGAACTAAATGACTGACCGTTCCGGTCGGACGTTCAGGTTTTCTCACTGCTGTTGACGGTACAATTGACGGTTCGATTGTATCGGAACGGTTTGAGACACGATTGACGACGCCGATGGTTGTAAACATTCGACAGCATTGCTCCTGACGGACTGCAGCAGCTCGCCTACTATGGTACCGTAGATGTCGACGAACCCCTTCGGAATGACAGAGCCACCGAGCACTGCCGGGATGTGAGACTATTCTAAGTGCGTATTTTGGTTTTGCTCTCGCGTACGTTTTTTTTTTTTTGGCTTCAAAGACTCCGCTTATTGATTATCGATTACTTGGTCGGTTCGTTACGTGGTGGTTGTTTGTCTGCGTGTTTCCGCAATCTACGCATCAGCGAAAATTCGCCTTTGACTGCCCTTTTTGTATGGTGGAAAATGTCCTGGATAAATAGCTTATGGTGTATTTTTTTTTCGCGCTAACACTGCTCACATGCGAGCTCTTCTCCACGAGATACTCTACTCTCGAGCCGAACTTTGATCGACGGCCATTTTAGTCGACGTTTTTTTCCGGTAACTTCTGCTGCTGATTCTCCGTGTGGAACACTTTGTCGATTATCTCTCTTGTATGTACACATCAGTTTTTCGTGTCTGATTACATCTATTTATCGCGTCATTACTCCCGCTAATGTTTGCCATTGTCGCCACACTCAAGCCGTCATTCCTCCTCTACCGCCGTTCCCGGGTGTGTGTGTATGAAATTCACTTTTTTTCTACTTGCCGGAACCTCATCGATGAACGCCCCAAACTACAGAACTAATCGAACCACTTGCACGCATACAATATGTTGTTCCGCTTTATTACGACGCTGTTTGATTTTTGTGATGATGATATAATAATAACAAAAGAGTGAGATTTTTGCTTCAATTTTTCCGCAGTTACTTCCACACGGCTCACGCGATTCTCTATATCTGTTGGCGATTCTCTCGACGGTGGCCACCCGATGCTTCAGCAGTTCCTACACACCAGACCTCACTAACACCTGCAGCGAGTCCTAGCGAGATTCACTCTCGCGCCCCTTCGTCTCTGTGTGTTGTTTCACAGCTCGTGGAATCACCGCCGCACGATGTCCCGTGCCCATCCGGAACCGCCGACCGTCCGCCGCCGGTTACCCCGGTACAACACCAGGGACAGCTGGAGAAGGTCTCTCGTCATCAGCTGAGCCGCTTCGTTGCCTCACCTTCACCTTGCTCTGCATGGCAGGCGCAGAGAGATACATAGATAGAGAGAAGAGGCAAAATCACCAATCTGTTGCCGCGCGTCGATGTGTTCATCCAGTTGTGAGGGGGCCGCCAGTTCACCAAGAAAAATTATAAACAAAAACAACCATCTCGTGCTCCATGCCTCACCCCACCTTGCACTTGTTTCAAAGCTTCTAACAGGCGAAAACATCCAAAGTTCTCTCTGGGACTCTCTTTCTGTTAATCTCACTCTCTTTCTCTCTTTTCCCACGACTCGATGGAGAGCGCCTGGTTTTTTACATGATTTTTTTTGTACGATCACCAATTTTCTCTCACTTTGCTGACTTTGACGTCAATGCTTTCCGGACACGGAGATAGGGCTGGAAAAACTCAGCGACGGCGTAGAACTTGTAGGGTCCCGATGTTGACATCAGACATCACCACCACCATCACCAACAATTGACACCGTTGTGTGTTGAGAAGCTCCAACCAAAACCATATTGCAGCTCTCCGTTGATTGTTCGAAAACAGGCATGCCTCGGGCGGCTACTAGGAGCGTGATTGATGGAATCGTTGATAGAAACTGATAAGTTTCGAGGCTCGGCCAGATAGCAGTCGGCTGCCGATAATTGCTAAGTTTCGTTCGTTGGTCAGTATCATATTTCTAGTCTGCTAGAATAAATAATGCCTAGCCTCCGGTTACCAAGGGTCTGTTTTGCGACCATGTTTTGAAATCTTATAAAGGATGCACGTTCGGCCTCGATAAGAATTACGAATGGATTCTGTGAGGTTTAAATAAAAACGGGATTCTGTTCCATGCTTTAAAATTATTACCGAACTACGCGCTTAAATTCTTCATTATAAAATACTCAAACATTACCGTTCGAAAACTAGTAAAGCGCTGGTTTTAGAAGTCAATTGGCGTATATTCGAGCCCCGACGTGTGAGGATTCTTAGTGTCAATAGGATCGTAGCACTAGTCATGCAATAGTCCCGGGTCTAACGAAGAGAACACGATTTTTTGGTACAAAATTAACTTTATTCATCAACGTAATCTTCATCGAGAGCAACGCAATCGTTCCAGCGCCGCTCTAGCATTTCAATACCACTTTTGGAGAACGATTTATCTTTTACCTCAAAATAGGCCTCAGTTTCGTGCGAAATTTCTTCCCGACGAGCAATTTGTTCAGCTCTGCGAACAGCCAGTAGTCGCTGGGAGCCAAACCTGGCGAATACGGTGGATGTGGGAGCATTTCGAAGTTCAATTCATGTAGTTTAGCCATTGTTTTGATTGACTTGTGACACGATTGTCTTGATGGAACAAATAATTTTTTTCTTTGTCATATGCGGTCGGTTCTTTGCAATTTCAGCTTTCAAACGCTCCAATAACGCTATATAATATTCACTGTTAAGGGGCTGTCCATAAAAGACGTCATGCCATAAGGGGGAGGGGGGTGTTTCATAAAACGTGATCTTTTGTGACAGGGGGAAGGGGGGGAGGTTTTTGGAATGTGACGTCCAATATTTTCAATGAGCGCATTTTTGAAATACCTAATTATATTACTGCTTTGCTCTATTTCCTGAAAAAATCTCCAAAATAAACGTTTTCATTCTATAGGAAAACGTGTATTTGTTGATGTCAAAGCTTCTTCTTGTAAATTCGGAAATGAATGATGCAGGAAATCATTTCTGTTGTGATCAGCAAAAGTGCACGGGGGAGCGACTAAATTAGCGAAATTAATAAATTTTGCCTAATATGACTAAAAAAAATACCTTCAAACGGTTTAACTTAAGTTATGCACTGACAATTTTTTCAGTAATTTGATTCTCTAGCATTGATAATAGTACATCAAAAGAATTTCTCTTATCTGATTCTGATGCAGTTTATTCAATTGTACTCCATTTGAAAAAGGGCGGGAGTTCAACGATTTCAGACGTAGATCATGTCATGTCTTATCTTGATCATATGTGATTTTCCTCCACCAACATCAAAGCTTATCGAATCATCCAATGATTGAACTTACATAAATCAAGAATCATTTTAGCTCAAAATCACTACCCATTGTGTGACAGAAGATCAGTACCGATATTGATCGATGTGATTTAAAATTCACTGATCAACTGATCTTGAAAAGATTCTTCGGCAGTGATCTCGTTTTGATGAGGTTTTGGTCTTTATTTTCTCAGCCCTGTATGCTACACTAAGGAAATATTATTCTTTACCTAAAACAATAATATATCTGTGTACCCCTAGGAGAAATTAAAACAGATGATTTAAATGTTTCATCAATTCCAACCAAATACTTTTGTTAATTTATATAATTGATATTAATAAAATAATTCCGATGATTTTGTAGTTTTAGGGATATTTTTTAATCTAATGACAGCATGTAATAAATCGATTTTTCCCTCATATTTGTATGGTTTGTCATACATATTGAGAATGTATTGAGATGAATCTTATTTTTTTTTTGAATTCGTGACTTGTGACATAGAGAGGGGGGGGGTCTTTGCTTCTGTGATAATTTGTGACAAAGGGGGGATGGGGAATCAAAAATCGTCAAAAAAAAGCGTCTTTTATGGACAACCCCTTAATGGTATTTCCTTTCTCAAGATAGTCGTTAAATATTACACCACGTACATCCTAAAATACCGAGGGCATAACCTTTCTTGCCGATTGTTGAACGAATTTCACCACTCAAATGATGGATCGTTTTGATTCCGAAGTGAAGTGATGAATCCATGTTTCATCCATTGTCAAATATCGACGCAAAAATTCCGGTTTGTTACCTTTAAACATGGCCAAACAACGCTCAGAATCATCAACACGTTCTGGTTTTTGGTCAATAGTGAGCAAACGCGTTACCCATTTTGAACAGAGTCAAATGCTCATGCAATATAAAGCCAACACGTTCTTTTGATATCCCTACGATGTCAGCTAACTCACGCAACTTCACTTTTCGATAATTCAAAACGATTTTGTGGTTTTTTTTGTTTCATCGGTGTCTATACGACCACGTTTGAACGCAGCAAACCAATGTTTTATTGTTGTTTCTGATGGAGCAGCGTCTTGATAACACTTTTCAAGCCATTGCTTCGCTTGAACGGTAGGTATTTTCCCCATCAAGAAGCAGTGTAAAATTAAAACACGAAATTGTTTTTGATACATTGTTCTGAAAGTAACGAAAGTAGCGTCACTCTTCGTACAATATCTCACAAACTAATGAATAGAATATCAAGCAATTTAAACAGCTGTCTTTTAAAGGTTAGTATTAACTGAAAAAAGATGACTGCAATAAAACTAGCGCCATCTATGTATTAGGCCCGGGACTTTTCAGCCCATGTGTTAAGTGTAAAATTTCATGACATTTCGATCAGCCAGAAAAAAGTGATCACCATTTAAGTAAAGCTACTTTTGTCATTCTCAAAACAATTTCGTGTGATAATTTATCATTGCTTCTTGATGAGAAAAAATACTGTACAAGTTTTGTTATGGCTTCAAAAGGGTTATCTGGACTCTGCTCCATCGGAAAGAACCATTTGTTATTGATTTGCTACATTTAAACGTGGTCGTACAGACACCGATGATGGTGAATGTTCTGGCCGTTCAAGTGAGTTGGTTACTCCAAAAAACACCAAAAAAAGCGAATGAACATGAACATTTGACCATGAGAATTCTCTGTTTGGGTGCCGCTCAAAGTAGGTGCCGCGTTTACTCACAGTCGATTAAAAAAACAACAACGTTTTGATAATTTAGAGCAGTGTTTGACCATGTTTACAAGCAATAAATCAGATTTTGCGTCCATATGTGACAATGGATGAAACATGGATTCATCACTTCACTCCGGAATCAAAACGATCACCACCTCAATGAATTGCAGCCGGTAAACCATGTTCGAAGCGTCTAAATGCAGCTGGGAAGGTTATGGCTTCATTATTTTGGGTTACACATGCTATAATCTTCATCTACTATCTTGAGAAAGACAAAACAATCAAAAGCGAATTTTAACACTCCTTCATTTCGGGGTTAGCCATATTTTGTGCTAGGTCACATAACCGGTTTCAACACTTTTTACGTTTCGTCTTTGACTCATCAGTGCAGAGCAGCTCAAATTAAACTGCCTAATGCTAAACTTGGTAGATCAATTTGAACCGCTAAGCAGACGTAAAGTTTCTGCTATTTGCAGAACATTTATGTTTTGCAACGGAGTACAATGCCCTAGCACAAAATTTGGCTAATTCCTGAATGATCAAGAACCTGCATTGGCAAGAAAAAAGTCTGCTTGGCGGTTCAAATTAAACTGCTCTGCACTGATCAGTCAAAGACGAAACGTAAAAAAAATTGAATAACCACTATTTCACCAAGACACTGCTGCACCGATTCACAAGTCAATGGCAATGATGGTTCAACTGAACGAATTACACTTCGAATTGTTCCCTCACCCACCCAGATCGGGCCCAAGTGACTCGCTGGTAAGAAATTTAACTCAATTGAAGTAGCTGTTGTTGAATGTGAAGGCTTCTTTGGGTCAAACGACAAAACCTTTTACAAGCCCATCAATTTTTTGGCACTTATTGAGTGATGTGTTACTTCAATTTGGATGAGTCCTTGAACAAGTTTTTAGTATAGCAAAGCATTTGTTTTGCATGAATGAACAGGCCGGACTGATTTTACGTATGTATGTTACTATGCTCTTACTTCTAATTATTGTTACCCTGATAATAGAACCAAAATAATATGATAATATTTGTTTGATTCATTTATAGATGTTTTATCTTGAGGTCATTCGCCACTTTCTGACCCTATTTGCGGGGTTGGGAATCGAACCCAGGTGAGCTGCGTAAAAGGCATCGACGTACCACATTTGACCTTAGTTTTATTACTGCCATTTTAGAATTAAATAAGTTTGAAGAGCTGAAACAATTTATAGGTATTTGCCAAACTTCAGATTCTTGTTGTAAAATAGTTATTTAAACCCTAGAATGTGATTCCACACTTCAAGAACAAAAATGTATCCATGAACCTATTTCTCCGAGAAGTAATCTTTCTTGAGATATTTAGACATAAAAATCCACTTAGTTCCACTAATACAATTTACACCAAATGCTGCTTCAAGTTCAAGATATAACTGTTGCAAAAAAAAACTACAAGGATCAGCCCCATGGGGTTGTTCGAGACATTGATGTGGAACTAGACTATCAAACAGTTCAATCAATCGTCACACTTTTGAATCCACAATTGCAGGAGAGTCTGTTTAGATTGATCTTGATTAGGAACCAACACCGAACATTGTTTGTTTTATAGCCGACGAAATTACACCAATATCCCAAATGTATGCAATTATATCTTTGTACATACTTCCGATACGATTTTGATTTATAAGCTTATCTTCGCCAAGCTTGTGTTCAAGTTTTGTATGCAAGCATTTCTTTTTATAGCGTTAAGTTTCTCTACCATTCTGCGATTTCAGTTGAAGTGATAAACTTTTTCTCATTATCAATCGAGTTCATCTTATATAAATTAGAAATTAATCTTAAGCGCTCAAAATGTACCCTAGGTAGTCGTCAATTTCTCAGGCGAAACGATATAACATGGAATTTCATCCGAGCTTGTATGACACAAGATCAGAGCATAGCAATTAAAGCTTCAAATCGTTTTATGGCACTTTTTGTCTTGCTGTCTAGCAACATCCTACCTCTAGCATGCTATACGTAGGACTGAAACGTTAGTTTTAATTTTGCTTCTATTTATAGTAATTTGAAAAGGAAAAAGTTTGCCTTTACCCCCAAATTTATGCTAGGTGCACATAACCATTTTTACTTAAGTTTACGTTTCGTCTTCGACTCATCAGTGCGTCAGCCGATTATGTTGAACTGCTGACGCAAACCCCCGGATCAACATAATCCGCTGAGCAGACGTAAAGTTAATGCTATTTGCAAGACACTTTTTTTGTACACAAGAAGTGAAACGTCTAAACTGACGTCTCGAACGAAACAAGTTTCGGCTTACTGGCCGCACAGATTGTGGTAATTTGAAGGGGAAAAAGTTTGCCCCCAAATTTATGCTAGGTGCACATAACCATTTTTACTTAAGTTTACGTTTCGTCTTCGACTTCTATTTATATATTCGCGTGCTTCCAACAGCTTCGCTTTTGCATCGATTGACCAATCAGAGCAATGCTTTCCCTTTGATATATTGCTTACTCCTTCAAAACCGTCGTCTATGGTAGGGAAATCCAGTATGCCGGAGATTGTTAGCAGACAAAATAGGACACTGCTCGCTACTATTCAAAATTTCAATCATTTTTAATTGAAAATACATGGCTTGATACAAATCGAATCTTAGAAATATTTCCAATCAAATAATGAAATAATATTAATAATTGATACAAAATATACTGAGCTGTAAGTGTTTAAAATCTGACCACATTTCTACGTGTATTTTACCTTGAGTTTCTTATTTGCACCCCTATATAAAAAAATAAAGATGGAGAAGCAATTTATTTCCCATTTATTCTTTTCGGCAATTTACATATCCTTTAAAGTATATTGTGGCTCGGTTCTAGTTTTAAAAAAAGTCTGTTTTTTTAGGTGTTCAAAATTCGGAACAAAAATTTATTGCAAGCCATCGAAAATGCGTGCATGAAAAATTAATCATTCAAATTCACACGTTTGGAAATACGAACAATTAAAAAAAAAATTAAGATCGGTTCAAAAGTTCTTGAAATATCATGTTCATCACAACGGTATTTAAAAAAATCGCGTTTCAAGATTTACTAGTCAAGTGCTTATGGATGATTCAGTCAATTCAGTACAATTTTTTGCCATGGATCGCTTCACACCGAAACAACGCGCTGAAATAGTGACACTTTACATCGAAGACAATCGTTCCATTTCTCTTTGTGGGGTAATCTAAAAAGCAAGGTTTACACCAAACAGCCTCAAACTGTTGACGAGCTCAAGGAAAACATTCGTGCTGAAATCGATGCTGCATCACTTATAGAAATCGGTTGTTTTTTCTCAGTGTTATTCAATGTTTACATACCGACATAAAAGATGGAGCACCCTGTATTGCACCACCGTTCTTGAATAAAAAAAAAACGGCATGTTAAACTTGCAAAATCTTTTTTTATTTACATATGAAGTTGATATTTTTTTCACAAACAAAAAGCATGTACTAAAGACTGTCCCAGAAAGTATGGACGCAATCACGCGAAATGCAATCAGGAAGTTCGGTGAGGATAACACCTTTGAGGATAAACCGAAAACGGGTCGAAAAAAAGGTCCTGCTAACCCTCAGTTGGATAAACGTATCCTGAAGGCGCTCGAGCAAAAGAAGGAGGTTTCAGTTCGGGATGTGGCCAAAAAAGTGGGCACTTCGAAGTCAAATGTTCTTCGTGCTAAAGAACGTTTGAATCTTCGAATCTATAAGAAGCAGAAACAACCAAAACGTAGTCCGATACAAGAAGCATCGATCAGGCCGAGGATTCGAAAGCTGTACAATACGATTCTTGCTGGAAATTTGAACTGCATAATCATGGACGACGAAACATACGTGAAACTCGATTACAAATCCTTGCCGGGACCACAATATTTTACGGTGCGAGAAGGGCAAGTGTTAAACCAGTCCGAGACATCGATGGAAGTCAAAAAATTTGGTAAGAAAGCTATGGTCTGGCAAGCAATTTGTAGCTGCGAAACCCTTCATCGCCACTGCTTCAATGAACAGTGAAATATACATCAAGGAATGTTTACAAAAACGACTTCTACCCATGATTCGAAGCCACAAGGATAGTGTTGTGTTCTGGCGAGATCTTGCTTCTTGCCACTACTCGAAATCAACGGTAGAATGGTATACTACCAAAAATGTCACTTTCGTCCCAAAAGACATGAATCCACCAAATTACCCACAACTTCGACCAATTGAGGAATTTTGGGTATTAACGAAGGCACATCTTAGGAAACATGTCTCGGCAGCCGAAACCATTCAACAGTTCGAAAAAGATTGAAAAAAAGTATCAAAACTTGTCTCCAAGAAGTCTGTACGGAATTTAATGAGGAACGTTCGCAAGAAGGTGCGCCAGCTAGTCTACAAAGGCTAAGTGGCAAATGTTGAGAATAATATTCTGTTGTTGTAGTCTAATATTATCAGTATATCGAATAAAATTTGAATATCTAACACTTGTGAATTATTTACAGTGAAATCAAAGTGTGTCCATACTCTCTGGGACAGTCTTTATTCGATGCTTTTAAATTCATTGATAGCAATTTTAAACAATCTTCAAATAAATCGAAAGACATGGATTTATTCTTTCGTTTTAAAAGGTAGAACCGAACCGCTAAAACTTACCGAGAGGAACATTAAATTAACATTTTTCGATAACGAACGACAATTCACTGATATTAAGGTCCAAAGGTAGTAAATGAAAAACCTATGTTTAAAAGATTCGATAAGATTTGACTTTTCCATAAGTAGAGCATGGATTTAAACGAATAAAATTTAATACTGTGTCATTTCTAGTGTATCGTTTCACTTTGATATTTCGAGATTTTTAGAGCTTTAGAGAAGAACGGAGGTTAAAGATTGCACTCGAACACATTATAAAGTAACTTATTTAGTAAGCAAAGAATCAATCCACATTACATACAATTGAATTTACGCAAATACAAACACACAAAGAGCGCTGGTCGAAACGTACCGTGCAGTACAATCGCGTGTGACGGTCGATTTTTTTGAAGAAAAAAGGCCTGTCACTGGCGGAGAGACATCATCATCGTAGGAAAAACATTGCGCCAATGTCACGGGTAATTGCTAGTTTCACCTGCTCGTTCGAACGCTGCGTATTTGCTCTGTAGGTGTGCACATACAAATGTACGGATTTACGTACGTTCACGCCGTTGAAACGGTAGAATGGGAAGACCTCGCACAAATGGACAACCGAGTAAAAAAAAAGTGCACATTCACATCATGATGATTTGAGGTTTGATGGTTTTCTAGTAACCGAAAAAAAGAAGTCCAACATATAGCTTTACCTGCGCGAATGAGCGAACAAAAAGCTTTCCTGTCCTGTCAAATCGAATAATTGTAGGTTATTGTGGCATCGAGCGCCCCTTGTGAGTGCGACTACTTTGTTGCGGTGCGTTGGGAAGAATTATAATAGAAAAACACCAAGTTTCATACAATTTCACTGCTAGATACAAACTTGTAATCCTTTAATAACACCGATAAAATTTCGCCATTAGCATACTTGTATTGTTCAAAATTACTGTTTTTGTTCTTGATAACCTGCATCACTCCCTGACTCATCATAGTTAACAGTTACATTTTTTCAGAATGTAGGGGAAAGTCTTATAAAGCCTCCTTCTAGCCAAAATGCCCCCTTTCCTTTCTTATGCATTGAAGACTTTTCTGAACCAAAGTTTTATCACTAACACTATCTTTTCGTAGGATCTTTCTGCTATGCAAGTTTGGTGGTTGTCGTTTGCAGGAAAGTATGGAAAAACTAAAAATTTCATTTGGCAGCTTTTCGATGTAAAGTTTTGCATCGACTAAATAGATGTTTTATTCGCCATTTCTTTGACATACTGATTATCTCAAAACAGTAACTTTATGGACATTTCAAGAAGCATAATGCATCATTGTTGTGGGATAAAATGTCTTTTGTTGTGTGTCATGCCACTGATTTGTTGTGAGACATATTTTACGGCTGCTGGGGCATCATGTCTGAGGCGAGCGAAAAAAACTAAGAATGTGGCCGCTTTGGAAAATGTGTTTATATTAATCAATTCTCATCTTTTCTATTGGAGTCATTGAAAATTATGTTCCTCATCCGTATTGCAATGAAATACTTACATTCTAGAGGAACATAAGGGGGGCATATTATAACACTTTACCCTACAAGATATTTATGTCGTTTTTCATTGAAAAACACTGGTGGCGTGGATTGGTCTGGTTTCGCTCTTTCGAGCAGAAATGCAATATTTTGACGGTATTTCATTGCCATTTCTGCTCGAAAGTGCAAAACCAGAGTACTCCACGCCACCAATGTTTTTCAATGAAAAACACCATTAATTAATTTCGTTTTTGCCTTTTCCATATAGAAAGGCTATGCAATCGCTGTGAAAACCGACTTTTTAACCGAGGTCCGGAGGGCCGAATGTTATACCATTCGATTCAGCTCGACGAACTGAACAAATGTCTGTGTGTGTTTGCGTGTGTGTGTGGGTGTGTGTGTGTGTGTATGTAACAAAAATATACACTCACTTTTCTCAGAGACGGCTGAACCGATTTTCACAAACTAAAATTCAAATGAAAGGCCTCATGATCCCATGATACTGAATTTCATTCCGATCCGACTTCCGGTTCCGGAGATATAGGATGATATGTACCAAAAAAATGGAAAAAATATGCACTCACTTCTTTCAGATATGGCTTCACCGATTTTCACAAACTCAGATTCAAATAAAAGGACTAACAGTCCCATAGCCTGCTACTGAATTTTATTTCGATCCGACTTCCGGTTCCGGAGTTACATGGTAATATGTAAAAATTAGAGAGAAAGTGTGCACTCATTATTCTCTGAAACGGCTCGACCGATTTTAATAAACTAAGATTCAAATGAAAGGTCTTATAGTTTCCTAAAAATTTCTAGAACATTTCATCCGGATCCGACGTCCGGTTACGGAACTAAAGTGTGATAAGTGGAAAATTAC
This sequence comes from Malaya genurostris, assembly GCF_030247185.1. NCBI lineage: Eukaryota > Metazoa > Arthropoda > Insecta > Diptera > Culicidae > Malaya > Malaya genurostris. The sequence continues at coordinate 61,665,397 of NC_080571.1, forward strand.
CAATTTCATTAGTAGTTTTTCACAAACGATGGTCAAAAACAGGTGCAAATCCCATAAAAATGTCTGATAAATTATTCCAGTTTGCAGAGCTTGTTTGTTTGTAGGCATAAAAACTTAATTCGGTACTACCTTTTCATGTTCCGGAAGCACCGAAAGTGGTGAAGAATAACTCCAAAAATAGAACTCACTTCGTTTTACCTGCGCTGATTGAACCGATTTTCACAAATGATTAGAATTAAAGCTAACATTATCTTTAAAAATACTGTGAAATTTCATCCGGATCCGACTTCCGGTTCCGCAATTACAGGGCGATGAGTGTCAAAGTTTTCAAATCGCCATATAGATTGACAATATGTATCATACAACACCGAAAGAAGAAGAAAACACAAAACAAACGATGCGTGCTTTGTTCTATTTCGTACACGCTATTAAGGAATCGAAACGGTGACGGATGTCTGCTAATGGTGTGTGATCTTTGTAAAATCTATTCTTATTTGTAATCTATTCTATGATAAGTGCGATTTACAGAATAAACGAATGTCATTGAATTCAAATTTATTTGAAAAAATATGCAATTTTCGCAGCCAATAGTGCAGTAATACCGTGCCAGTGTTGTAATGATGCCAATAATAATAATAATAAAAGTAATAATCCTACTACATGTTTTATGTTGCTAATTCATGCTGTTTAGCTTGACTTACATATGCAGAAGTAACAGAAACGCAAATTCGCTTCGTTTGTTAGATTTTGTCTAATTAGTTTGATCGAAATAAAGCATGAGATAGCAAGTCTAGGTTCAACTAGGTTCAAAACTGTTCCAATTTGTAGGTCATAATTGTTGATGACAAACAAACCAACTTCGGTTTTTTCGGTCATCTGAATCCGGTTTTGGAAGAATTGGAAATGGTGATTAAAAACTGCAAAAGGGTCTTATTTACTTTCCTTCAAGATGGCCAAATCGATTTTCACAAACCTAAAAAAAGTCTTACAGTTTCATACGGAATTCCTAAATTTGTTGTAGATACTACTTCCGGTTCCGGAACTACAGGATAAACAGGTTTTGTAGAGTATGTTAGATTAGGTCCGAACAAACTTTCCTATTTCTATTCAATGAACAGTTGTTTTAGACTATTCTACAGTAATATTTATGATGTTATGAGTAATATGAGAAAGGCATCATTACACCACTAGGTTGATTAAAACAGGTTTTATCATTAAAAATGCCTTACTCTTCACTATGCGGGATCGGGTGTTAAGGTGAAATGTAGTCTCAAAAACCAGTTTTCATCCACCTAGTGGTGTAATAATTCCTTTCTCATATCATATATAATACTGTGGTATTCTTCAAAATAATTTTCTACGATTTTTAACAGAATAATCGAAACCGGTTGGTTTGACCCTCTACGGATAAAAACTATCAATTGGAGAAGATTTGAGGTCGATTTAGAATTTTTTTACGGTTTTTCGCCCTTTTCAGTGATGGTATAAATTTGTTAACACACTTTACCCTATATTTCCGGATCCGGATGAAATTCAGGAATTACGTATGGGACCTAAGTTTGTGAAAAAGTTAGAACACATATTTTCATTTTTTTTGCACATTTTACCCCATAACTCCGGAACCGGGAGTCGAATCCAAATAATACTCAGGAATTTTGTATGGGACTACTTTTATTTGAATCTAAGTTTGGGAAAATCGGTTCAGCCATCTCCGAGAAAAGTTAGTGCAAAAAACGTTACATACACACACAGACAGACATTTTGCATACTCGAATGGTATATGACACTCGCCCCCCCGGGCCTCGGTTCGAAAGTCGGTTTTCACAGTGATTGCATAACCTTTCTATATGAGAAAGGCAAAAAGAAGAACGAAAGAACGGTTCAACAGAACTAATTCTTTTGGTAGAACTATAAAGTTTTAAGCAATTCTTTGTAATGAACGGTTTTGCCCATTTCTAGAATACACTCCTAGTTTGAATCATAAGAATCTTAAGAACTACTGATTTTGCAGAAAGCCTTAACAAAACTTATTTAGTGGTAGTCTTACAAAAGACTGAATAGTTCGGATAATAACAATTTCAATTTTTATTATAAAGCTTCAAATTTAATTATTTGGCTTCCAAATGACTGATGGTATTTCTGGCTACCTAGAAAACACTAACAATAATCGAATTTGGAGTAAAAGCTACACTTAAGAGAATTATTGAAGAGAGCATGAAGTCTGAATAAAAAATGTGTTGATTTTTAGACAAAATTGCAAGAATGTTAATGCTGTATTCCTTCGTGAAATGCAAGATTCATCACTTTTATCATATCCGCTGGCCGGCCGTGTTTCTTTTTTTCATCCTACTGTTATGTCGAATTAATTTGTAATAGTCGAAAAGAATGAGTTTTTATCTTGAAGAGTACATACGAATAACATTAGTAGCAAAGTAACAGACGAAATAAAGATGGAATACATTGAGCTGGGTGGTACTGTTGGTTCTGAAGATGAATATTTGGACAAATCGTGGAGTAGGTTTTTATACGTCGTTCTTAAATCTTCTATTAAGCAAATCCTCATACTCTCGAACAAAAACGTTTTGCGAGTCTTGTGGCTCAGCGTTTCGTTGATAATGCTACATTAAATGCAGGGAGCGTAATTAACAAAACAGCTGTCGGTTTCTAATCAAGATTAGAGCTTATATTTTCACTCTGCAGATCTCCACCTGTTCACCCTTTTCACAACCGGAAGTCGGATCCGGATGAAGTTCGTATGGGACCACAAGAAAATCGGTTCAACCCTCTCTGAGAAAATTGATCGCTCAAAAACGTTACATACATACATACATACATACACAATTTCTGATTCGAATGGTATATGACACTCAGCCCTCCGGGCCTTGGTTCCAAAATTTTTCAAGACTAATAAATTAATCAGCCTTTCTTAAGGCTAGCTATTCAAAGAAATATTCTTCGAACTAATCAGTCTTTATTAAGACTACCACAAAATCAGTCTTTATCAAGACTTTTCTAAACCAGGAGTCTAATCGAAGACTAATTTAGTCTAGTTAATTTAATTTCAAATTTCATTCATTTCAAAAATGCCTGCGTTCAACCGGAAAGGCAACAAGCCTAAGGCTAAAAATAATTCAATACGGAATAAATCACAATCCGTTATTCAACATTTTTCTAATAACATTCACGATCTTATAGAATCTGAATGTAAAAATAAAAGACAACGAACGAATTTCTCTTCCGTTGATCCTTTGCCGTCTAACAATATTTACTAGATTCTTCCTGAATCCGATTGTAGCGACATATTCTTCAAAAATTCCCAAAATGGACGCTTGTCGTTCTGGGAAGAAACAACAATCTATGCCACCAGTGACGGTGATGATTTCCGACTTCAAAGCATTGCGTACTGAGCTTTCTACTTTTCTCCCGGAAGTGAAAGTCTCATTTCAAATCGGACGAAGAGGAGAATGTCGAGTCTTGGTTGATGGATTGGAAGATTACGAACGACTTATCCGATATTTATCCAAGAATTTATTCATATGATATAAAATCAGACAGACCCTTCAAGGCTGTCTTGAAAGGCTTATCAAATGATCAAAGTACTGATGGAATTAAAAATGAACTAAAAGAATTGTTGGTTTTGCCCCTTCCCAAGTAATACTTATGAAAAAAGAGCTAATGGTACTTCTAAACCACTCTCTGGAATTTCCCATGAACTTTACCTAATACACTTCAATCGAAGTGATGTAAACAATTTGAAAACTTTAGAAAAAGTACGTTTCATTTCCCACATTAAAATTCATTGGGAACATTATAAACGGCATAATCGTATTGCAAACTTAACGCAATGTCGTCGTTGCCAAGGATTCGGTCATGGAACCAAAAATTGTCATATGGATATACGGTGTTTGAATTGTGGTAAATCGCATTCGAAAGACGTTTGTCCAATGAATGAAACCACTGATAAATTTTCATGTTCAAATTGCGATGGAAATCATAAATCCAATTATTTGAAAAGTTAAATCAACGTCAATTACAGAACAAATCAAATCAAATCAATTTACAGAACATACTTGAAAATCAAAAAACCGTTACAAATGTTACACCTAATTCATACGAATTTAAAACAAAAAACAGGTATGCCTTCCAATTCATCTTCTAAGAAAACAATTTATTGACAGGTAGATCAACCTCGTCATCACAATTACGATTTGGTAATAGGTAAACAACTACCTCTTAATTCTTCTAATGTAAATAATCCAAACACAGGAACGCCTTCCAGTTCATCTTCTAAGGAAAAAAAATTATTAATCGGTAGATCGGCCAAATCATCTTCTCATAATGGCAGTTACACTAGTGTAACATGTAGACATCTACCTACCAATATTCCTTCAATGCCATTCGCTTCTTTAAATAATTATTTGAATATTTTATATTGGAATGCTCGATCTTTAAAATCGAGTGAAGATGAATTTTATAATTTTCTCAAAGTTCACAAAATTCATATTGCCATTGTGACAGAAACTTTTCTTAAGCCAAATGTCAAATTGAAGAACAATCCACATTATGTGGTTCATCGATTTGACAGGTTTACTGGAATGGGTGGTGGAGTTGCCATTTTTGTCCAACGGCAAATCAAAAATTGAATTTTACCTTCTTTCAATACTAAAGTTATTGAAAGTTGAAACCATTCATGGAATTTATTTAATCGCTGGAGAATATTTGCCATTCCAATGCACCGGCGAACAAAACCGTGAAAAGCCCGCCTTCAATTGATCTGGTTCAAACAGATCAAAGTCACATTTGTAGTGAACCAATTACACATGCTGACTTTGACTCAATTTTTCCTGTAACATTCAGACTTTCCAACGAAGCTTTTATTAATCCAATTAGTTCTATATTCAACTATCATAGAGCTAATTGGTTGGATTCCAGATCTCACATTGAAAATCATGTGGATCATGAAACTATTTTAGAAAATTCTGCGGACATCGACACAGCAATTGATAATTTGAATCATTACATTATCGAAGCTGGAAATCTTTCAGGTTCCAAAGCTCAAACTAAATTAAATTCTCCTATCATCGATGACAATCTTCAACTGCTCATTCGGTTGAAGAATGTTCGTCGACGACAATATCAACGTTCTCGTGATCCTGCTATGAAAAATAAGGTTAAGGATTTACAAAAGTAAATTAAACATAGATTTACTTTTTTGCGAAATGAAAATTTCGCTAAAGAAGTTGAACAAATTAAACCTTATTCTAAACCTTTCTGGAAACACTCTAAGGTTCTTAAGAAACCTCAGAAACCAATTCCTGCTCTCAAGGAAGGAAATCAAATACTTCTTACAAATGGCGAAAAAGTGTCCACAATTTTAATTTGAACATTGTGAGTCCTATTGAAAATGAAGTCTCACTGAAATATGATCATATTTCAACTAAAGTGTTATTATCAAATGACATTAATGAGACGAATTTTGATGAAATTAAGTCAATCATTAGGAAACTTAAAAACATGAAGGATCCTGGTAATGATGGAATTTTTAATATTCTTATTGAAAATCTTCCCGATGTTGCCTTGAGACCCCTGGTTAAAATTTTCAACAAGTGTTTTTCATTAGCTTACTTCCCAAAAAGATGGAAAAACGCTAAAGTAATTCCTATCCTCAAACCTGATAAAAATCCAGCAGAAACATCAAGTTATCGACCAATTAGCTTACTTTCTTCTATCAGTAAACTTTTTGAAAAAATTATCTTGTTGGGAATGATGTCTCATATAAATGAGAATTCAATTTTTTTACCAGAGCAGTTTGGATTTCGTCATGAACATTCAACTACTCATCAACTTGTCAGAGTAACGAACAGGTTGCTCTTCTAGACACAGAAAAAGCATTCGACAGTGTTTGGCGCAAAGGTTTAATAGCAAAAATGTCTGATTTCCAGTTTCCTATTTATTTGATCAAAATGATTCAAAATTATTTAACTGATCGTACTCTTCAGGTTAGCTATCAGACTTGTAAATCTGAATTGCTATCCGTACGAGCAGGTGTTCCGCAGGGTTCGAGCGTAGCTCCAATCTCGTATAATATTTTCCCTTCTGATCTTCCAAATCTACCCGGTGGTTGTCAGAAATCGCTATTCTGTGACGACACAAGTGTGTTAGCCACAGGTAGAAATCTAAGAGTGATCCGCAGTCACCTACAAAGAAGCTTAAATATTTTCAGTGGATATCTGTCAAAATGGAAAATTAAACCAAATGCACCAAAAAAACTACAAGGATCAGCCCCATGGGGTTGTTCGAGCCATTGATGTGGAACAAGGTAACCAAAATTTCTAATGACCGACATTTTTAATCAAACAGTTCAATCAACCTTCGCACTTTTGAATCCACAAATGCACGAGAGTCTGCTTAGATTGATTTTTTTTATTCAATAATATAATATAATATTAAGGCACACTGCTTACGCTGCTTAGATTGATGTTTATTAGTGAACAACAACAAACACGCGAACCCAGAATATAGACTCTATTTCTCTTGATTTATATTTGTTTTGTAGCAGACGAAATTACATCAATAGCCCAAATTTATGCAATTATATGTTTGTACACGCTTGCGATACGGATATCGATATTTAAGCTTCTCTTCGCCAAGGTTGTGTTCAAGTTTTGTACGCAAGATCAGAGCATATCAACTAAAGCTTCAAATCGTTTTATGGCACTTTCTGTCTTGCTGTCTAGCAACAACCTACCTCTAGCATGCTACGCGTAGGACTGAAACGTTAGCTATAATTTTGCTTATATTTATAGATTCGCGTGCTTCATACAGCTTCGATTTAGCATCGATTGACCAATCAGAGCGATGCTTTCACTTTGATATATCGCTTACTCCTTCAAAACCGTCGACTATGGCAGGGAAATCCGGTATGCCGGAGATTTTTTGCAGACAAAATAGGACACTACTAGCTATTAATCAACATTTCAATGATACACAATTAAAAATACATGGCTATGAACATTAAAATCAATACGTAGAAATATTTCCAATCAAATGGTGACATAATATTAATAATTGATACAAAATTGACTGAGCTGTAATTGTTCAAAACCTGGCCACATTTCTACTTGTATTTTTCTTGATTTTCTAATTTGCACCCCTATATAGAAAATAAAAATGAGTTCCACATTAAAACACATTTAATTATCTTTTCTTATAAGCCAAGAGGTTCTTTTCTAAAACCAAACAATAATCACATTATCAAATTGAATGGTTCGGAAATGACATGATCAGATCAAGCAAAATACTTAGGTTTAACGTATGACAAAAAACTCACTTTCAAGGATCACGTTGAAGGAATCCAGGCAAAGTGTAATAAATATATTAAATGTTTATATCCTCTCATAAACAGAAATTCTAAGCTCTGTCTAAAAAACAAATTATTAATTTATAAACAAATTTTCAGACCAGCCATGCTTTCTGCAGTACCAATTTGGTCAAGTTGTTGTTTCACCAGGAAGAAAACGCTTCAAAGGATTCAGAATAAAATTCTGAACATGATTTTGAAGTGTCCTCCCTGGTTTAGTACAAATGAGTTACACAGACTCACAAATATAGAACCATTAGATGTAATGTCACATAATATTATAAGCAAATGCCGACAAAAATCGATGCAATCTTCAATTGAATCGATTCGCTCTCTGTATTAGTTAGTAAGTTAGTATATAAGTTCTTTTTTCCCATTACACAATACAAGTAGGTTTACAATTTTCCCTTCACAAAAATCACAGAATTGCGGAAGCAAATGATGTCTTCATGGTAACAACCAAATCATGTATATAATAGGGCTGAAAAGTCACCACTTGTGGCTGAACACCCAATTTAAATCTTAATAATTTAATTTTAACTCATAATCCAATAAAAAAAGTAGTGTAATGCTTCGCTCGAATTTCGCGCGTATTAGTTTTCATCTTTTGATTTTGAGATTTTTCGTAACAACCCTGCAACTTGGATGTTTGTTTCTGATTTGAGTGCATCCTGTAACGCTCTGCTGATCGGGTCATCGACCATGCAAAGTGTAAATGTACTGTGCTCTGTTCAATCGAGTTGTAAAATGCAAAAAAACGCAACTTATCCAATACTAAAAATGTATTAGCTACCTACACTAATACATGTATTTAGGTTTTTCTGATGCGTATTCAATCTAGCTCCTAAAATCCCAAATCTAACTCAAAACATACAAAGCACAACAAAACAGCCTCACATTACCATTTCATCGAACAGCACCGACACAACGGTCCAGTAGTGTTTGTTCGCGCAGGTAACCAATTTGACTGAACAAATTGCTGAATAGAGTAGAGGTGTGTTCACCCGAAGATCACCTTGAACTGATACAAACATTGACATTGACTTGTCGCGTCGTGGTTGCGATAGCTCCACACACCATCATTGTCATCATCTTCTACGGCTGAACGCGCTGAAATGAACTGTGAGAGTAAACTTCAGACAGCTAATTATTATCGAGTTTCATTTTCGAACATAAACAATTTTCTGTGTAGAGAGGGAGAGAGTAAACTCACGGCTTCCAGCGAAGTGCGCATGCCTTTCAGTCACCTCGCAAAAAGCCTACAACAGCCATTAAATGAACTGAGTCCGTAAATGTTTTTGGGGGTTCTGAAATTGAGCGCTTCTCTTTCTGTCGGTCTCAAATCGCTAGTTCACTAGCGAGCTAGCTATGATGTGATGCTATCCGTAGACATGTGAATACGCAAAAGCCGGCGGCGTATTTCAGCGGAGAGCATTGTGAAGCACAGTCCGACACGTGATTCGTGCTCTCATGTAGTTTATTATTGGTGGTTGCTCATGTGTAATTACTGATAAAGGTTTTTTTTCTCCTAACTCTCTATCGCTCCAACAGGAAAAAGACGTCTACGGCAATGAAGTTCAACGCCTGGGGCGACCACTGCCGGTGGAGTACCTGCTGGTTGATGTGCCCGCTTCAACCCCAATGGTACCGCTGTACACATTCCACGAGCGAAAGGATGTCAGTCAGTACTTCCCGGTTGAAAATCGGCTCATCGATGGCCACATTCAGGACTTTGCGGCCCTGAGCGATTATCTGGGCAGATCACGATCAATGGATTTTTTGGAAGTAAGATTCATCGCCAATTTGCGTTTGTGAAAGCACGCCAAGAAATTTTTTTTTCTATATCATCATTTTAGACTATGTCTGACTTTCACCTGTTGCTTTATCTGTATCGCATGGATATGTTACCGATGAAGTCGCAGATGGGTCCCCTGTTGGAAGCGGTTCGGGATAAGGATAAAACTGTTGCCAACGAATGGAAAAATCAGGAAGTGTGGCGAACCTTGGAGCAGCTGATTTCGGCCACTTCACACCATGATGAGTAAGTTTCATTTTCGATAACCCCAAAACTTGATAGCATAACTCGCAACAATTCACCCTAGCTCCAGCATGAGCAATGACGTAGAATTCGTGTCCGCCGGGGAAGCAGAACAGAACTGGACTTGCTCTCACTGTACGTTCATCAACAGTCGGGAACTGCCGACGTGTGAAATGTGCAATCTTCCCAGGTGATACTTCCGCTTAGCGAATATGATGAAATGAAATATTTAACGGGTTTTGTTTTTTTCGTTCGAACAGGGTCTAAACTACTAAAGACACGTACTAAAGGCTGCCGAATAAAACATAGCAAACAGCATAATCACTTTGGATATCGCAGATTTGTATATTGCCAATATGTACTAAAACAATTTTAAATTTGTGGAACATCTTCACAAAAGCAAAAAAGTAGATCCGCTTGTCGAGAAGCCACCTGAATGGCGTTGGAAATATATATTACATGGGTGAAATTAGCATATTAAATCATATTTTTCCTTTCATTTTGGTGGAAAACAAATTGCTTTCATTTGTCTGGCTGTCAAGTCTCGTAGAGCCGGTTCGAAGCCATTGCAATGTAGTAGCTCGCTATACGAAATCAATACACTTTCTTTTCAAAAATCATTCATTTACATTTGGTTCTTAAAACCCGCTTCAATTCAAAGGAAAAGCTGAATTAAGAATACAAGCGTTAATTCTGTGAAATGCTAACATGTAAGTAATAATTTATTTCAAAATTGGTAATAAAATCTGATTGAAGCTATATTACTGTTTTTTTTATATTTGCTTACTTTTTGCACAGACCTAGTTTATGCATCATGCCAATTTATATTATCACTCTCATTCTTGTTTACGCCAGTATCGGCAATACGACAACGGGTACTTTCGAACGAATATGAATAAGCCGTTCTTTTTTTTATTTAAAAGATATTTTTATTCAGGCCTATTTGCGTACAAGCTTTACGTGGCCGATTGAGCCGATTTTTTAAATATTTTTTTTTTGAGTTGGGTCTCGTTGTCACCCTTTTTCTAGGGGGAGAGGAACTTCCATATCCCTCCTGCGAGGATTGAGGGGCACTTCGTTCGTGGTTCGTCTCGTCATCCATTGCCGCATCGATGGTATTGTTGTCGATTTCCGTCTTCTTTACGTTGCTAGTTGCTGTAGATGCTGATCACTTTGTTGTACATTGGTTGCAATTGCTGGTTGGTTGGAGGGTAAGTTGTTAACTGCAGCTGGTGTACTTTGTTCTATAGGGGATAATGATGGATTCGTTGAAGAGGATGCTTCGTTGTTGTTGGTGGCTGTCACAGGTGTACTGGGGTTGCTTGGGGTTGGTGTGAAGGAAGCACCGTTGTCCTTTGGTATAGTTATCTCCTTGTCCAGTTTACCACATTGCTTACCGTAGTGATTAGCTTTTTGGCAATATTGACATGTGGCCATCTGATTGTCATAGGTAACAAGTGATTTGCACGGAATTCTTGTAACATATCTTGACCAAAAATCACATAAGAAGGTATAGCTTTCTTCAAGTGTATGCGTAATAAGCGTACGCCATTTAGAATACCGGGGGAAAAAATCATCCACTTTTTTTTTTCGATAAAGAGAATCTCTCTGTATTGGGACATAGTTTTGCGAATATATGAATCGGTGACGCTTGAGGGAAGATCATGCACACGCACTTCTATAGCCACTATCTTCCATATATACTGGAATGTTGTACTTCATGTTCTCGTGCTCCACATAATGCACATTATTATTGTCTTCTGCAAATTGAATTGCATCCAACTCTTTATAAAATTCGATGTAAACAACATTATTTGTCTTATTGCATTGAAGTAAATGCACACGTTTAATGTCAAGATGCATTTGCTTCTTAAGCAAACCTTCAAGTTCTCGTATCGAAGGTCGAATTTTGCACTGCTTGAAGTCAACAACAATTGTATTCTTTCGTGTCGGCGGTAGCTTTTGTTCGTTTGGTTCACTCATTTCGAGGTCGTTCTATTGTTCACTACACAATACTGTACTTGGTTTCTTCTGTCCCGAGCGTAAGCGGTTTTGTTTTATCGACTGACTTGGATGAGATGTGAAACCGAACTGAAAAAGCCATTCTTGTTTTCACTCGAACGAATTCGAACGCGACTCGTTTGCCACAAAATATTCAAATATCAGTAAACTTCTTCAAATAAATGCTAAGACTTGATGAAGTCAGTCCAATTCTTGTGAGCTTCAAACGATACGAACATCACTCGTACGAACGAAAAGTCCCATTCTCGTTTACGAACGAATAGACGAAATGCCGTGGTTTCGATTTGTCAGTCACATTGAAAACAGTTTAACCGATTTCCAACAAATTTATTTTCGAATTTAAAGGTGATTCGTAATCGAATCATAAATTTGTGTTTTGCAGAAAACATTTAGAAAACGTAGCAGTATAATAAAATGCTGTTTTTCTCCTGGCGAGCCTTCGAATATATGCGCGGTTCCAAGTTTTTACGCATCAAATTTTACATTTATTAGGTACTTTATGGAAAATACGCCATGGGCAAACATGCTTCATTTTATATTAAACTAGCTGACCCGTCAAACTTCGTCTCGTCCAAATTTTTTGTTTGAATTTATGTTTTCGGACAGTAGAATTATTTTCTGGTTACTTGGCTGCAATGAATTCATCAAAAATGTTGTGAATATGTTAAAAATTTTTGTTACGCAAAAATTAAGCGAATGCACCGATCGCCATATCATCTTTTGAGTCAGTGCATCGAACAGTGATTGTAGATCTCTCTCAAACTAATGGTTTCGACATATGGGATAAAAAGTGAAGCAAAAATAACTAAGATGACTACTTTAAATTGATTCCGCAAATTTACAAAAGCTGCCCTCGTGACTTGCAGTTCGTCACTTCTTGCTAGTCTGGTGATATTATTTAGTCGTGTTTGATGGATGTTCGTAGCGTGACAATCACAGGAACAATTTTCGATTGACAATTTAGCGATAAAACTTTGCTTTTACTTTTAATTTATGAATTCTGGTCAGTCAGTAATTGTTTAGTAAATTTCTGACATATCAGAGACTCGGATGATTCGCATCGCTAAGTTCGACTCCTCTAGTAGAAGGTAAAAGTTTAGATGCCTTCTTCTTGCTTAAATGAACCTTGTAACGTCGAATTTTTCCGCGCTTTATCTTCAAATCCTTACTCTTCCTTGAGTGCTATGGCTCTACATTTCTCATATTCTTTCTCCTCTCACAATCTCTAGTTAGTTTGATATTGTTAAAAAAACGAAAGATAAAATGAGTAATTCTTGGACATTCGAAAGTTCAAATTACCATTCTTTTAAATATTGTGTCCATTAACTTTTACATGAACACTGCATTCGTTTAATAGTTGTGTTAATAGTCGTCTCATTTGTCGACACCTCACCTACAATTAACGAATGGTGGAGTTCGGTACTGAGAATCTATATTAGGAAGTTTTATATGAAAATAATGTGCAATTCTTCTGTTATAGCGGAGTGAGCATGAGGAGTGATTGTAGCAGTTTTCAGCTTATCGTTCGAGGCAATGCATAAAATCTCATAACTAATGGTTTTCAAGAATTTACTCGACGCGAACGAACTTCAGCATGCTAATTGCAAGGCAAACCTCTTTATTTGATCTCATTATTTAAATAGCTGAATCCTATCATTGAATCCTACAAAAACCTTCCTATAATGTGATTTGTTCAACTCACGCCTACGATAGCCAACATTATTCATCTAACTGATTATATTGCACACAATGCATCTTCTGGTAAACAATATTCTGTTTAGCTACACTCATATGCGTTCCATCATTAAATCATTTGGCAAGCAATAATGTTGATACCCAATTAAGCACGTGGCTCGGAACAACGAATCACATCGATGCATACTTGATGCATGTGAAATCTTCACACAAAACAACTCGTTGCGCGCCAAAAGATTCATTCAACGATCTAGTATTCCTTTCTTCGACGGTCAAATACTTATGCAATCCATTATGCGCCAAACACCTATCGATGATCTTTTTCAGTGGAAAATTCCATTGTCCATACAAAATAACTTTATTGGTTTTTCTCACTTTTCCGGCAAGTTTTTCTAATTTTTTTGATGTACGAACCCGGTGGGGGTAAAAACTGATCAAACAAAAAAAGAATCATCTCAATCCGTCCATCCGTTCTTACGTGATGCGATTACAAAGAATGATCTCTGCATTTTTATATATATAGATGCATGATTTTACCAATGCAATAAATATGTAGACTATCGAAAACATGACAAAATTGCAAGAAAAATGCAACATATTTTTCGCAGATACTACTGATCGAATTGCTATTTTAAATGCGTTTTTTATTTTGCACGAAGTTTAATTTGAAAATTTCATTTACCGACTTGAATAAAATTGGTCCTGAGTACGATATTTATTTATTATGTAGCATTCGTCACTTTCTTGATGCTTGGAATCATCCTAAAATAAACTACCTCCTTCTTTTGCACAGGAATCGCGTACGTAAGGAATGTATCGAAAATAACCTATCCAAATACATTTGTGTTGTACGCATGTATTTGTGACGGTTTTTTATGCTCAGATCACAGCATGCTGTGCGTTTGGCTGTCAGCTTTCGTTTGTTTACTTGTTTGTGTGGTTGAAATTCTGTGTTTTCAAAATGTCGCGTATTGAAAAGAAAGTGAATATTAAGGTTCTGGACACATGGCTAAGTGAGAACGGTATTACTATGCGAAAATTGGCGAAGCGGTTTGGAATTCATCATGCCAGTGTTAAAACCATCATTAATAAGTTTGGGGAGCACTATTATTTTGAAGAGCTATCAGGAAGAGGCAGGAATCCTGGTTCTTCCAACCCGAAACTGGACCAGAAAGTGGTATCTCTAATCATGAGGAACAAATCAATGTTAATACGTGATTTGGCCAAATAAGCAGGAACGAATGTCGGAATGTTCCAGCGTATCAAGAGGCGAAATCACCTGAAGACCTACAAGAAGAAGAAAAGCTCGAAACAAAGTGCAGAACGGAAGAAGCAGCAGCAACAAAGACCCGAAAATTGTATTCGCGTTTTTCGCAGTGTCCGGATGCATGCGTTTTGATGGACGATGAGACTTATGTAAAGAAGGACTCCAAAACCCTTCCAGGTCCACAATACTTTACTATCGTCGTTGGGGAGGATGTGACTGATGCGAACAGGTCGATTCAAGTGGAGAAATTTGGCTGGTATGGCAAGCAATATGTTCCTGTGGTTTGAAGTCAACCATTTTTACACTACCGGAACTATAATTGCTGCCTTTATATAAGACGCTAAATCCCGCCAAAACAGTGGAGGTGTACTATACACCTTCACTGTTTTGGCGAAATTTAGCGTCGGTTCACTATGCCAAAACCACTCTCAATCGGCTTGCGGAAAAGGGTATAAATTTTGTTGAGAAAAATCGACCCATCAAACGTTACTGGGCAATCGTGGGGGTTACTGTGCAAGACCCTCTTCAAGAAGACTGGTTAGGCAGCTGGAAATATGCAGGAGTTAAAAAAATTGGGCTCAAGCGTCCAAAAAATGCAATTCAACACTTGTCCGGAACTTGATGAAGAGCGTTCGATCAAAAGTTCGAAAATTCGTGAAGGAATAACCTAAATTTCATCCGGTTTTCATTATGCTCAAGTTTAACCTCGTACAATAAAGGATCAATTTTTAGTTTGAGTAAGATATCGATTTTTATCATAATTTGAAAGAAAAATTTGTGGATAGCTTATTTTCGATACACTCCTTACTCGTTCGAGTGAAAACAAAAATGGCTTGTTCGCATTCGTTCTAAAGCATGTGTTCGTCGACTAGTCGGATGTCGACGGACGTGAACAAGCATGATGATACAAAATCAGCGAAAAAAACAAATTAAATAACAAATGATATCAAACGTTTTTCATTACAACTTAAGTCTGTAACAGAGCTGATGGTTTAAAGATAGGTTGGCGTTGTTCTTATGCATGTACGATGTTTGACAAAGTGATTGATTCGAACGTAAACGGTAATACGAATTTGATATACTTTCGAACGTATCGCATACGGCCGTAAAAAAGAATGAGGGTGTATACAATTCAAGTGTAATATTTATTACAATCATTACCGGGGATCGTCTCTCAAGGTCACAACACTGATTCACACCAGAACGAAAGAAAGTTCTTTCTTTTCATAGAAATACACGAATCATTCCCGCAATAGTCGCGAAGCAAAGTTCTGACTCGTTGAGAGTTACTCTGGAAATGCTATACAGTGATGTCTCCTTTTACACGGAGGAGACGCACCGCGTAACTTCGGAAATCCGCATAAAAAACCTCAAAACTGACGAAAAAAAATTTTGTTTATGCCAAATATCTTAGAAATGCATGAAACGTCCAGAAATGGTGTAATCTCAAAAAAAAATTCTTTTTGTAAAAATCGACTTTGGTACTTAGAAAATTTAAGACCGCTTAACTTCGGCAATCCGCGTAAAAAACAACCGCAAAACGAAAGAATGTTTTTTATGCCAAATGTCTTATATTGTTTTCGTTTTAGAACCTACACGCGGGCGACTCTGGCTCCGAGTAAAACGAACACGTGGTACGCGCCCTAAACAACAACTCATATAAAAAAGAAAAATTAAACGAACTCGCATGGATACGTGGTGCGACCCGAGAAAATTTTTCAGAGCGAAACTACGCGATTGGAGTCCAATCTAGAGCGACCCCAGGTAGCTAAAACAAACTCATCAAAAGTTGTTTTGGCGACTCTGGGTCAGCTCTCGGACTGCTCTGATCAATAAACGAAAACGGTATTAGAAATGCATGAAACGTCCACAATTTGGTCTGGTGTAAAATTACCAGTCTCGGCACCAGGATTTTATTTCGGGAGGGGCCCGTTGAATTAACCAGTTCCGGAACCACAGGAAAAAGTGTCATATACCATTCGACTCAGTTCGTCGAGATCACAAAATGTCTGTCTGTGTGTATGTATGTGTGTATGTGACAAATGTCACTGAATTTTTTCAGAGATGGCTGAACCGATTTCCACAAACTTAGATACAAATGAAAGGTCTTATGGTCCCATACAATGTTCCTGAGTTTTATTTGAATCCGACTTCCGGTTCCGGAATTACAGGGTGATATGCACCAAAAAAGAAAAAAAAACAGTCACAAACGTTTCTCAGAGATGGCTGAACCGATTTTCACACACTTAGTTGCGAATGAAAGGTCTTACGGTCCCATACAATTTTCCTAAATTTCATTTGAATCCGACTTCCGGTTCCGGAACTACAAGGAAATATGTGGAAATTTATTGAAAAATGCGCACTTATTTTCTCGGAAATTTCTTAACCGATTTTCACAAAATAAGGAGAAAATGAAAGGTCATAAAATTCCACGAAAAGTTGATCCTATCCGATTTTCGGTTCCGGTATTAGAGTGCAATTAGTGAAAATTTTCAATTTCATGAGTATTTTCTTCAGAAGCGATGGCGAAACGAGGTGTACATTTTCATAAAACTTACTGCTAAATTCTTCTAATTTGCAGATCTTGTTAGTTAGTGAATATATAAAACTACTTTGGCACTACTAGTCTCCGGTTTCCACTTCCGAAAGCACCGATAATAGTAAAGAAAATTTCCAAAAACGAAACTCACTTCGATTTCTCATCAACGGTTAAGCCGATTTTCACGAATCATGATTCGAATCAAAGCTCTCATTATCTTTAAATGCACTGTATAAATTCATCCAGATCCGACTTCCGGTTCCGAAATTATAGGGCGATGGAAGTCAAAACATTCAAATCGTCATTCAAAATGACGATCTAAAACTGACACGCGTCGGTACGTGCCGCTTTGCTCCGTTCGCAGCGTGCTTTGTCCAATTTCGTATAGCGTGCAGGATTGCCACATTTAAATGTATATTTTTCAGGTGAAAAAAAATGTAAATTACTAAATCTTTTATTCAATTTGTACCTACTTGTTAGTGTTATTACAAAATCGTGATAACGATGTTTTTCTATAAAAGTACACTTATTGCCTTTCTCATACAGAAATTTTAAGCAATCACTTGAAAAACTATATCGTTCGACACAGTTCATCGAGCTGAGCATTGTATGTGAAAAAAATCTCATAGTCCCATAGGTTGCTATTAAATTTCATCATGCTTTCATAGGGTAAAGTGTGTTTACGTTTGCACACCATCATTTAGAGCGACGATGCAAGAAAGGGTGAAATTCTTTTAGATTTGGCTTAAAACTGATTCAATTTGTAGGCTATATTAGATACTTACTAAACGAACCGACTTCGGCTGTACAGATTCCAAGTTTCCGTTTCCAGAAGTACTGGAAATAGTGGTTAAATTTTAAACTTTACACTCGCTCAATTTTCTCAGAGATGATTTGATCGATTTCCACAAACAGACTTAAATAAAAAAAAATTTATTAATAATTTTTTTATTTGGCTCATTTGCTTTAGCTTAACGTGGGCGATTGTCTTGTTTTTATAGGAGAAAAAGGGATGCCGTATTAAGGGCGGCATACCCCCCAAGATTTAGAAAAGGGAAGTAAGGAGTCAAATAAAAGTTCTCATAGTCTCACAACAGTGACCACGCTCTTATGTAACAGACTGTAGTTGTAATACTGCAGAGATAGATTGCTTGATTTCTGTCATTGTAACTGTAATTAGTTTCAAGATGACTATAATAATGCACAATTAAATAAATAAAACATTCATCTTGGATTGAACTAAAAGCAAATTTCTTTTATTCCAAATTCATTCTGTCCAGATTTTGTCGCACACATACCTTAATTGTCACAATAATTTTATCAAAATGCTTGAAATCTAACGCCTTTCAATTTGAACCATATGCTTATTCTTTAGTCGCAAGCCAACGTCGAATTCGAATCGTAAGTCCTTTTCTTGTAACTTAGTCTTAAATCGAAATTTCTTAACCAGCGTCACCATCATTATTTTCATGCTTACGTAAGCATATCGCATACCTAAAAGTAGAAAAAATACTTTGTTCCAAGTGGTTCATTCGAAAGGTTGATAAAAACCAACCTATGCAATTCCTAGAACCACCACTAAATGTCAGAAATGCAAACGGATGCCTATCTTTAGATCTTGCGGCGGAGAATCGTTCAGGATCAAATTTCGCCGCATCCGCTCCCCAAACATCCTCACGTCGATGTAACCTATATATGTGAATCATCATAATACTGTTCGCTGGGACCTTCAAGTCACCGACCAGAGAACTTTTGATGTTTTCGCGCGCAATAATCGGCCCTACAGGATATAATCTAAGTGCTTCTTTTAGAACCATTTCCGTGTACTCAAGCCTTTTCAGCGATTCTAGCGTAAACACAGGCTCACTAGACGGATAGACCTGCATAACCTCGTCGTAGAGCTTCCACTGCACATCCGGATGGAATGCCAGCGACAGACAAGCAAAGGAAATGGTGAGTGCCGACACGGAAAGACCGAAATCAGCATTTTGGCGAAAAAATTAGTTGATTTTCTGATTTTAGTTAGTTATTTTTTGAGACAACTAGAAAAATCTTACTTTTGCTAATTTAGATTTTTTAATTCTAATACCCTTAATAATAATAAAATATTTGTTGAAATGGCTACTTTTTTTAGTTGAATTCACCAATTAAACGTGCTTTCATTTCTTAGCTAAGGCACACTTCATATCCATTCAACTATTTTTTTAGTTGAATTAGAGAAATAAAACGTTGTTTTCAACCAACATAAATGGTTGAATTGGTTTCGCATACGTTCTCCAATGCGATGTCATCTGCGATATGATGCTCTGCCGCTCACCAGCAAATGATTCCGCGATGGATGTTAGTTCTGTATAAAATGTTCAAAACGACGTATGTAACAATGAGAGATTCTCTTTGTTTACTTTCTCTTTTGATTATTACGGCACTCTTAGCAATCCTTCTCTCCAATTATTTACCGATAATAATAACTAAAGCTATCATCTTTTAATCTGCTCTGGAGAAATTGCCGAAGAACGCAGGAATATTTCGCAATAATCGAAAGAGAAAGTAAACAAAGAGAATCTCTCATTATTACATACGTCGTTTTGAACATTTTATACAGAGTTTATCCATCTCTTTTCTCATATCGCTACTAAACGAATGATCACTACCACAAGACACCACATTAGATGCACCTGAAAGACATTCTTCACATTTATTCAAAAGCATCGGAGTTTCGGAAAGCCAGTTCACCATTGCCTTTGTAAGGTTTGAACACTTCCGATGAAAACCATTATTACAAAAAGAACATACTATCCGATCCGATACTGTTAGCTTTTCTTTGCATTTGCCACACTCACCCATCATTTCTGCGCAAACCAAATGGTCCGAGGCAGCAGAAGGAAAAATAAACGGAATGCAAAAACAATACACATATCATTCTATTCACTCGAAACGACGCCTTTTGTTCAGGCGAACGCTGAACGGGAATAATTTAATCGAAATAGCACCAAATATAGGCATGCACAGAAAATGCACTCTACTTATATCTGAATAAATAACAATCTCGCACTTAGTGTCGCACTAAATTCTTTACGAAAAGTAATGTATTTCACATAAATTTTATCACAATTTGATTCGGCACAATAGATGCACAAGTTATCATGATCGTCACTCACTTGCCGAATATCGATCGATCAAAAACAAAGTCAAAACAAAATCTATGTCTACTTCTCATAAGAACATTGCAAATCGAGATCATTTTCAAGCGCACTGTCGGAAATACATTTCCAATTTATTTGCTGTAACTGTAACTTTTAGGGGCTCATTGGCAACCTGTAATCGATATCGGAAATTTGTGTCATTTTAAAAAAATATGTTTAAAATTTAAAATTGAGAATCTTCGAAACACAGATTATTCTGTGAATCTGACATTTCTGCTGCCAAACGAGCAGTTGACTATTTATCGACAATGCTACAATGCCTCATTAAATATATGCATAAATAAAATTATTTATCGACCGGGTGACAAAGTGAGTGTATCACCCATCCTCTCTGCATGCAGGCAGGCTTTGACTGAGCAAAACAATGTTACTGTTTTGTGTGAAAGTTCATACTGTGCAGAACGGTGAGGTATTTTTTCATGCATGATGCGAAGCCTCCCTATACCGACCGAAGCACAACTGCTACTGAATGAAATGCGCATTGTGACGCAACGACCAAAACCAATCATATTCTTGAGCAATGTTTTTTTTTCTCAGTCATTTGTCACCAACATAATCAGCTTCAAGTTCAATACAAATGCTCTAGCACTTTTCTAGCTTTTCGATACCATTCTTAAAGAATGTTTTGTCCACGGACTCAAAATATGCTTCAATTGCGGTGATAACTCTAATTCGAGCCAAATATTTTTCCCTGGAGTATCTTTTTGACATCAGCAAAGGACAAGTAGTCGCTGGGGTTAATGATATTGAGAATATAGTGGGTGAGAACACAGATCGAAGTCCAATTCGTGCAATTTGGCCATTGTTTTTACTGACTTGTGGCACGGTGCATTGTCTTGGTTAAAGACGATTTTTTCTTCTTCATATAAGTACGTTTTTTCTAGGTTTCTTACTTCAAATACATTAATAACTCTATGTAATTATAAATTTTTATGGTACTTTCCTTTTGAAGATAGTCGATGTTAATTCTACCTCGAAAAAAACTAAAAACTAACGCCATGATTGTTCCAACTACCTGTTTTGTTTTCGGATGGCTTTCCTCGTCTGAATACTGATGTGACTCCGGAGAAAATCGGTGGATCCATGTTTCGTCCACTGTTTCATACCAATGCAAGAAATCATTTTTTTTACGAATGAACAGTTCCGATCAACTCTCGGAATCGTAGATGCCTTGCTCAGGCCCGTGCGCAGGAATCATTTAAGGGCGGCAAAAATTGAAAAAAAAGTGCGTCATCCACAATATTGGCACTGTAAAACAAATTCTACGAACGAAGTGTGAATAATCAAGTTGTTTGCACTTTTATATAGTATTCTATTGTTCAAGGAATTTAAAAATGAAAAATTCTCCATGGGGGAGGTTAAAGCCCCCGGTTAAAGGTTAACGGTACTCTCATAATAAATCACAAAACTTTACAAAAAAACACTTCGAATTTATTCAAACACCTGATAAGTTCTTCAGAGAAGCGCATGTAAACTTCGTTTACATAAATAACTCAACAACACAATTTATAAAAAAAACTACAGAGCTAACGTCTTTCAAGTTGCACCAAATGTTCGCTTTCGAGTCGCAAAATCGCATCGAATTTGAATCGTAATTCTTCCTCCCGTAACTTTGTCTTGAATCGAAATTTCTTTACCATCGTCACCATCATGATCTTCATGCTTATGTAAGCATATCGTAAACCTGGAAGAAGAAAACATATTTGATGAAAGTTGTTTCATTCGAAAGGTAGACTTCAACTAACCCAAGCAATTCCTAGAACCGCCGCTAAATGCCAGAAACGCAAACGGATGTCTATCTTTAGATCTTGCCGCGGAGAATCGTTCCGGATCAAACTTTGCCGCATCCGCTCCCCAAACATCCTCACGTCGATGCAAGCTATATATGTGGATCATCAGCATGCTGTTGGCAGGAACTTTTAAATCACCGACCAGAGTATCATTAACATTTTGACGAACAATGAACGGAGCTACTGGATATAATCTAAGAGCCTCTTTAAGAACCATTTCCATGTACTCAAGCTTTTTCAACGAGTCTAGCGTAAACTCGGACTCACTAAACGGATAGACCTGCATGACCTCGTCGTAGAGCTTCTGCTGCACATCCGGATAGAAGGCCAGCAACAGACAAGCGTATGAAATGGCGGTTGCGGATGTGTCCGTGCCCGCTCCGATTATGGTGTACACGTTCTCGATTATTTCCCTGTCAGTAAATTTTCTCATCTTGTTGGTAAACATTTCATCCACAAATATTTGTGGCTTCTTGAACTCCTCGTCCTTGTCAACAGGTTTCTGTTCTACGTTTTTAAGACGAGTGGCGATGCCATCGACTATCTGTGAATAGAAATTGCAATAATAAAAACAGTAATCACAATTATCTTTTCGCGAATATACTCTCAAAATCAGACGATCAAGATAGTTTCGTAGAGCAAGATACTCTCGGTATATTCCGGAACAGTGATAAACAACATCCAGGTAGTGGTGAACACTCAGAAGCCTCCGCGAAGTTAGAAAGAAATATCTGAAATAGATATGTTTTGTTAATTACCCGAAAGAAACCACAAACGTCTGCAGTGGCGTACCAAGGAAATTTGGCGCCCGGGGCAAAATAAGAGATTTTGCGCCCCCATCGTTGAATTAGTGAGCAAAAAATAAAAATCCAGAAATCCGCAAAGATCTTCGGAGAGCAAAAAAAAGGTCAGAAAGGTGACTTTGCCGCCCCCTTCAAATGTTGTGCCCTGGGCGAATGTCCCCTTCGACTCACCCCCCCTCCTCCCTCACTCCGTCCCCCACTCCATCCCTAGGTACACTACTGAACGTCTGATAATGTTCGTTGATTTGCACTTTGACGTTGAAGCCGTCCCCAGCAAAGTTTTACTGAGTGCATAAAGACAGAAATCAAATTTGCCTATCTTTGTCTAATCCTTGGAAGTGCTCTTCCCTGAAGTTACGCTAGCGATTCAGTGAAACCAATGTTCAAGCGGCAAATAAAGGTTTTGAGAATTTCGTTGTGGTCGAAACTCCACTGTTCCAAATCCGGAGTAAAAATAATAATATGAAAAAGCTCCACTGTCGATAAAGCATGAAGCGGCAAGCCCTTCGAAACGGTTATGGAGTGTATCGAAAATATGATATCCACAAATTTTTCTTTCAAATTATGATAAAAAACGATATTTTATTCAAACTAAAAATTTATCCTTTATTGTACGAGGTTAAACTTGAGCATAATGAAAACCGGATGATATTTAAGTTATTCCTTCACGAATTTTCGAACTTTTGATCGAACGCTCTTCATCAAATTCCGGACAAGCGGCTGCCTTACCAGTTTCCTTAAAGATCTTCTTCACGATTACCCAGTACCGTTCGATGGGTCGAAGCTGAGGGCATTGATATTTTTCTCAACGAAATTTATACCCTTTTCCGCAAGCCAATTGAGAGTGGTTTGGCATAGTGAGCCGATCTCTCTTCTGGAGACACTCAGATCGATAGATTACTGCATTTATAGTTCCGGTAGTGTAAAAAATGGTTGACTTCAAACCACAGGAGCATATTGCTTGCCATACCAGTACCGAATTTCTCCACTTGAATCGACCTGTCCGTATCACTCACTTCCTCCCCAACGACGAAAGTAAAGTATTGTGGACCTGGAAGGGTTTTGGAGTCCTCCTTTACATAAGTCTCATCGTCCATCAAAACGCATGCATCCGGACACTGCAAAAGACGCGAGTACAATTTTCGGGCCCTTGTTGCTGCTCGCTTCTTCTGTTCTACATTTTGTTTCGAGATTTTCTGCTTCTTATAGATCTTCAGGTGCTTTCGCCTCTTTAAACGCTGGATCATTCCGACACTCGTTCCTGTTTTTTTGCCAAATCACGTATTGACATCAGGGCTTGCAAATTGAAGCAACGAATATGAACGAAAGGGTTTCACCATCTGTGCTATTCACACACATTCGTATGTCAGGTAGAATTCACAGCGCAACCCAAGCCAGGAGAGCTGCTTCGTTCGTTCAGTAGTTCATGAATATGCCCGCTTGCTGAGACCTATGCTTCATGAGGTTAGCATTTGATGAATGGTTCTCATATTGTAGATGCCTATGAGGAAACTAGTTTCATAACTTTTAGTTCCGATGAATATTAATTTAAAGAACATTGCTTTTAGTGTTTCTAGGATATATACACAGTGTAAACTGCCAAGAAACAAATTGATCGTTTTGAAAATGGGCTCAAATGCAAAACTTCTGCTATAAAATGTTTAAAGTATGTTCGAAATGTGATCAAATTTGGTCTTGGAATGCGAACATTATGTTAAAAATGATTTCTGTAAACCTACTTTTTAAAAATAAACCGTAAACATTGCCTAAATGACTTTGCTTCGCGTCTTGTAGCACACCGTGAGGCAAGGTCTTCTTTCTCGTACAATACTAACGAGAGCGAACCCTTCATTTCATTACATTGTCATGGATTGCTTAGTTCATGTGTTAACTGAGACTGAGAGCACAGACAGTTTACTTGGCAAGGGGAATTGGTCTGCTCAGTAGCATATACTCTCACGCATCCAGTTTCTCTCTAATATAGGTCTCTCATTCAGCTATGTCAAGCAAAGTGTTCACAGCAGATATTTTTTGTTGCTTCGTTCGTTTGAGGATTCACAATACAAGCCCTGATTGACATTGATTTGTTCTTCATTATTAGAGATACCACTTTCTGGTCCAGTTTCGAGTTGGAAGAACTGGGTTTTCAGCCTCTTTCTGGTAGCTTATCCAAAGAATAGTGTTCCCCAAACTTATTAATGATGGTTTTAACACTGGTATTCCAATCCGCTTCGCCAATTTTCGCATAGTAATACCCTTCTCACTTAACCATGTGTCCAGAACCTTAATTTTCACTTCCTTTTCAATACGCGACATTTTGAAAACGCAGAATTTCAACCGCACAATCAAGTAAACAATCGAAAGCTGACAGCCAAACGCACAGCAAGCTGTGATCTGAGCATAAAAAACCATCACAAATACATGCGTACAACACAAATAGCTTAGTTTCGATACACTCATTACACAGAACATTGTGAAAAACTACCTAAAATGGAGGTTAAAAAGGGGCAAAACTTGGGCAAACGACAATAATAACAGTACATAAAGTTGTACAGATTCTGCAGATGAGAAAGATCCATTTCGCCGAAAGTCATTTCGCCGAAAGGGTCATTTCGCCAAATTCTTCATTAGTCTTAATGTCGTGATTGGAAGCGATAGAAAAAGACAAATAAAAAATGATTATGTTTACTCCCGTTTTGTTGACCAACAATCGTACTTCTAATATGAGCCAGAGACTTGAATAATTTTGTAGGTTCATTCGTGATCCTTTGAACGGAATTCCCAAAATAACTTTTTGACTTTATTAGTGTACCTATTAGGCAGATGAAAAAATATCTAATGCGGCTACGCCACATTCGTTTTGTTCATATGCTATCCGACCACGCTACCGCTCGTTCGGACTTAACTGAAGCAAAAAACCTAGCCTTGAGTAGACCGGGTAAACGAGGCGGTTACAGGTTTGTATGCGAGAGGCCGCCGCTTCCGACTCCGAGCCATCTTGGCTTCGGTTATGTGGCTGCGCCACATCAATCATCGAAGAGATACAATAACAAAGAGATATTTTTGACTCTAGAAAAATGACCATTTCGGCCAAATGGCCCTTTCGGTGAAATGACCCTTTCGACGAAACGACTTTCGGTGAAATGACCCATTCGGCGAAATGGCCCGTACCCAGGATTTCGTTTCGGGAGGAGTCCTCAGGTCACCCAAAACTATACCATGACTGTCCCAGAAAACCGATGTTCCATTGAGCCTCCCTAGACCACTTCAGAGCACTCGTGCCGACTTGTCAGATAATCAATTTGTTCATTGACGTATAATAATAGATCTAGACATCATGAACCATAACTGATCGATACCAAAAGTCCAACCAGATCTGCTTCAGCATAGCCAAACATGCTATGCTGTGTGCGCCCAGTACTAATCCTTGAGGCATTTGTTAGGAAACTTTTATTTCACGGTGTAATCTGAAAGAGCATTACCCTCCCAATATTTATAAAACTTTCCTTAGCCGTTCTACCACCCAAAATTTAGTTTTGAGAAAACGAAAATCTTGATTTTTAATATAATAGTATAAGTTTATATTAGGTGTACAAAATATGTAGGTTCGTAAAACTATCAATAAATGTGTTTGGTTTCGAGAGGGATCAAGGCCCCTCTGGGTACGTGCCTGTGACATAAGCAATCATCATTAACATTGTTTTTTTTTATCTGAGGGCGCCTCCTGAAACGAAACCTGAGGTACCTATATTTTTCTTCAGCTCCTAAAACAAAAAAACAATAAATCACCCAAACCAACAGTTTTGAACAAAATTTATTAGAAATTGGACTATTCAAACACATATCACCCTATAATCTCGAAACCGAAAGTAAGATCCGAGTAAAACTCAACAACCTAGGCCATTTTGACTCTGAAAAATGCAGAAGAATGAAAAAAGCCCCACTCAACATGACGCCAAACACTGTTAAAGACAGCATATTTACACTGTAATTTGATAAATGCATTCGTTTCAATATGGCGTATCTTTTTCATTGAAACAGTCTCATTAAAATATTTTTTGCCTCTTTATTTTGATAATTTCTGACAATAATTCTGGCTCATTTTTGACACCGATTTATCCAGATTAATTTGAGTAGTTCACAAAAGCTGCTTCAGCGTTTATGTCATCATTTGCGTTGCCTTTTTGTATGAGAAGAGTGATGCTAATCTAAGAAAACCATTCTTAATTTTTTTGAGAGCCAGAAAGTCAATTTTACCAAATAAACATTTTTCAATCCACCTAGTGGTGTAATGCATCACTAGAAGATTCTTTGGGTATAAACTACCATCATCTTCACAATTTGTAAATAGTTATGTCAAGTTAATATAGATTTAAATGTGGCATCCCCGCACGTTGTACAAAATTGAACAAAGCACGCGGTGTGCTATATGGTGGTGTTTTCTTTTTCCGTACCAGCACGTACCGTTGCGTACCGGTTTTGCATCATTTTGTATGATAGTGAGAAAATTTTGATACTCATCGCCTTATAATATCGGAACCGGAAGCCGGATCTGAATGAAATTGCACAGTATCTTCTAAGACACTACTAGCTTTCACTTGAACCATGATTTGTGAAAATCCGTTGCTGATAAACTGAAGTGAGTTTCTTTTCTTCACTATTACCAGTTCGGAAACCGGGGACTAGTGGTCCCAAAGTAGATTTATATTTCCGCTAACTAACAACTAAATGAATTTACCAGTAAGTGTTATAAAAATTTTCACCTCGTTTCGTCATCACTTGTGAGAAAATACTCATAAAATTGAAAATTTTTCACTTATCGTGCTGTGACACCGGAACTGAAAGTCGGATCTGGATAAACTATGCGGGGACTTTTTAAATAATTTCAAGACCTACATACATACACACAGACAGACACAGAAAATCGATATTTAAAAACAATTGTTTTCGAGATGACAATAAATTTCGACTTTTCATGTTTCTATGACATTTGGTATCAAAAAAAATTGTGGTGCTTTTTCAAGATCGAAAATTTTCAAAGCTTAACCGCAGAGCAGCTAGCTCCAATTTGGCATTGGGGCTTTTTATAGGTGCTCAAACTTTTGAGCACTACCGCTTTACGACATTAGAGGTGACCCCAAAATAATAGCACCCTTATATGTATAAGAACGGTAAAAAACAATGTGTTTTATCGGTTACGTCACTTATATCATCATATCTCCGAAACCAGAAGTATCAGCCATTTGATCTTCAAACTTGATTAATGGACCAACAGTAGCTTTCGAAGTGCACATATACACACAAAGACATTTTTCGAGCTCGTCGAGCTGAGTCGATTGTTATATAACACTATGGATCTCCGAGGCTCCAAAGTCGGTTTTTCCAGCAATTCTAATATCTTACAATAGGCGGGGAGACGACGTCTCCCCGATAAGGTGATGAAGAGTATCCTTAACCTTAAGGTCATTCGCCTCTTGGGGCTAAAAAAACTCTGGCCCTATGTTCGGGATTAGGAATCCGACTTCGCGCTATACCTTTACCCGTTCTGATTCAGTAAAAACCATTCAAGCGAAGAGGTTGTGTTTCGATTATACTGGCTCGTGAGTTAACGGCTGCAGGTAGTTAAAACTACTGGTGCTAATCGCCAAGGCAATATTCGGGGCGTTTCCCGACTGGAAAGCTAGCAACGAAGGCCATCCCGTTCATACGCGTAGAGGTGTAGAGACACAGAGGTGCAAGCGCATAGAAGTGACGAGTCACGGAGGTGCCATCGCATAAAGGTGCGAAGACGAAGGGGTGCAAAGGCACAGAGGTGCTAAAGCAACCCAGTGCTGATCTACCAGATACCAGAATTTGTACGCTGCGTAGGATCGAAAGAGACGACATATATCGCGAGGTGCTACACTGCAAACATCACATTTGATCGCCACCAAGAGCAATAGCACTGTACCAGGTACATGCAGCACACCAAGTTCAGTGGTGACCACAACGACGGCAGAGAAACTGAGATAGCAGAAAACGATACCAAAAGACTGCCAATTGGAAATCGTTGGATGAGCCTCACGTCGTTCTTCCCGATAGAGGAACAGAGACAACAGCAACAAGGTAGATTAATTCAGTTTAATTTTTTTATTTCTCTTATAACTGACATTTTTACTATACATAAGTTTTCATTTTGATATTATTAATTTACAAAAAAAAACAGTTAATGTAATGGATGATCTCATGGAAGATCATCCGAATCCAATTCCGGATACTAGTTAGAGCTTAAATATTCCATTATCCAGAGCGTACCACAGGGCCATGGATAGTATATTTTCGAAAAAAAGAAAAGGTATTAAATTTGATGCAAATTACAAAGGAATTGACATCACATTTTTCAAAAGTTATAGAAATCTCTAAAGTCAATAGAGATAAAATTCGAGTTGTTGTTAACGATTTGAAACAGGCAAGCGAAATTGTAACCTGTAAATTATTTGCTGTTGAATATAAAGTTTACATTCCATCGAAGGAGGTGGAAATTGACGGTGTTATGACTGAAGCAAGTCTGACAGCCGATGATTTACTTAAAAATGGAGTTGGTCGTTTTAAAAAACTCCTTGCTTGAGGAAGTTAAGATACTCGAGTGCAAGCAATTGTATTCAGCATCTATTGTCGATGGAATGAAGTCTTATCGTCCCTCAGATTCGTTTCGAGTAACATTTTCCGGATCTGCGTTGCCTAGCCATGTCTATATCGATAAAATTCGTCTTCCTGTTCGGCTTTTCGTACAGCAGGTTATGAATTGCACGAACTGTTGTAATAAATCTAAATGTATAATATGTCAAGGACTTCATAAGGATAATCTTTGCGATAAAGATATTGAAAAATGTGTTTATTGTGTGGAGAGTCCTCATGATCTTTCAGTATGTGCTGCATTTAAGTTGCGTAAAGACAAAATGAAGCTATCTTTAAAAGCACGGTCTAAGCGCACATATGCAGAAGTGATTAAAACGATAATTGATTTCCCACCTTTGGAAACCGAAAACGGTTTTTCAAATCTCGCGGAGCCAGAGGAATCTGACTCTGACGGAAATAGTGACATACTGGTTTGTCAAATTCACAAACCAATCCAGGAACTAGCTCAAGAAAAGACAATAATCCAGTGAGCTCCGTTTCACAGCCACCATCAGGATTACTGAAGTTTTCGGAAATTGTAGAATGGATTTTCGCAGCATTCAATATTTCTGAACCTCTAAAGACCACCATAACGGCATTCCTTCCAATAGCTAGAACTTTTTTGAAACAGTTATCAGCTCAATGGCCAGTTCTTTCAGGTTTTGTATCATTTGATGGATAATTTATCAACCGCCGCAAATGATTCAATCACTGTTCTGCAGTGGAATTGTCGAAGCATCATGCCAAAATTTTATTCATTTAAAGTTTTGTTGCATAGTCAAAAATGTGTTGTATTTGCTTTGTGCAAAACATGGCTTACATCAAACATAGCCTTAAATTTTAATGACTTTAACATTATACGTCTCGATAGAGACTCCCTGTATGGTGGAGTGCTTTTAGGAATTAAGACATGTTATTCCTTTTATAGATTAAACATTTCTTCGACTTCTAGTATAGAAGTTGTTGCTTGTCAAATAAACATTGAAGGAAAGGACATTTGCATTGATTCGGTATATATTCCTCCAAGAGCTCAAGTTGGACAGCGACAGCCTAATGAAATTGTCGAAGCCCTTCCTGCTCCACGATTGATTCTGAGAGATTTCAATTCGTACGGAATGATGAGGGGTTCCGTTTACAATGATAGCATGACGGTATTATATATGGGTAGCATGACACGAATTCCAAGACCTCCTGCAGGTCCAAGTGCATTAGATTTATCTCTTTGTTCGACTTCAATTCTACTAGATTGCACCGGGAAAGTATTGCTGATCATTTACCAATCATCATCTCAATTAGCAGTAACAAAGACATTGCTAATTCAGTTAATATTCCATATGATTTGACAACAAATATTGACTGGATTGAATTCCAAAGTAGTATCTCAAGTACCTTGAACTCAATGGAAGCGCTCCCCCCACTTGAAGAATATGACTTCCTTGTTTGTTCGATTCTGGAGGCCCCAGAACAATCCCAAACTAAACGCTTTCCTGGGCCAACGACTAACAGAAGGCCTTTCCAACCCCTGGTGGGACAAAGAGTGCTCAGAGGCTAAGCACGCAAAAGACGTTTTTAAAACGAGGAGGAGGAACTCCTCAGAATTTTGAAGAATTCTTGACTTTAGAGTAGTGCATCCAAGCACAAGTACAAGTACAAGAGCATATTTCGGGTCAAGAAATGTAGCTAATGGAGACATTTTGTCGAAGGTTTGTCAAGAGAAAACGCAATGAGCGCTCTTTCGAATACGGCCAGACGAATGAAGAATCGTAAAGTAGAAAATGAGAGTGAGGAATACTCGAATCAATGGATATATGACTTTGCGAAGAAAGTTTGTCCAGATTCTGTTCCTACGCATAGCATTATTAGGAAGTCTTCTCCAAATAATAGTTCCATTGATAGCCCCTTTTCAGTGATGGAATTTTCCACAGCACTCATGTCTTGTAACAATAACGCTCCTGGGTTGGACAGAATTAAATTCAACTTGGTGAAGAATCTGCCCGACCTTCCAAAAAGACGTTTGTTGAAAATGTTCAACAAGTTTCTTGAGCTAAATATTGTCCCACCTGATTGCAGGCAAATGAAAGTTATCGCCGTTTTAAAGCCGGGGAAACCAGCTTCCAATCACAACTCATACAGACCCATTGCAATGTTGTCCTGCATCAGAAAATTGTTCGAAAATATTATTCTTCGACGTCTCGACACTTGAGTCGAGACGAACGGTTTGTTGTCAGATACTCAGTTTGGCTTCCGTAGAAATAAAGGGACGAATGATTGCCTTGCTTTACTTTCGTCTGACATCCAAATTGCCTTCGCTCAAAAACAACAAATGGCATCTGCATTTTTAGACATAAAAGGAGCATTTGATTCATTTTCCATTGTTGTTCTTTCAGACATGGACTTCCAGCGGTTATAAATATTTATTTGCACAACTTTTTGTCAGAGAAATGCATGAATTTTTCACATGCCGATTTGGCAACAATCAGAATTAGCTACATGGGTCTCCCACAAGGCTCATGCCTCAGTCCGCTCCTTTATAAATTTTACGTGAATGACATTGACAGCTGTCTAGTAATCCCATTTACACTAAGACAATTGGCAGATGATGGCGTGGTTTCAGTTACTGGAACCAAATCTATTGATCTGCAAAAACTATTGCAAGATACCTTAGATAACTTATCCGTTTGGGCTGTTCATCTGGGTATTGAATTCTCTGCGGAGAAAACAGAGCTGGTCGTCTTTTCAAGAAAGCATGATCCCGCGCAGCCTCAGCTTCATACAATGGGAAGAATGATCCAACAGATTTTGACTTTCAAATACCTCGGGGTGTGATTCGATTCCAAATGGACGTGGGGAGGACACATTAGGTATCTGATAACGAAATGCCAACAAAGAGTAAATTTTCTTCGAACAATAACAGGATCTTGGTGGGGTGCTCATCCGGAAGATCTAATGAAATTGTATCAGACAACGATACTTTCAGTGATGGAATATGGATGCGTTTGCTTTCGTTCCGCTGCAAACTCTCATATTATCAAATTGGAGCGAATTCAGTATCGTTGTTTGCGAATTGCTTTAGGGTGCATGCATTCGACACATACAATGAGTCTTGAAGTTCTGGCGGAAGTTCTTCCATTGAAAGATCGTTTTTGGGAGCTTTCATCGCGACTGCTAGTAAGATGTGAAGTACTGAATCCCCTGGTTATTAATAACTTCGAAAGGCTAGTTGAGCTTCAATCTCAAACAAGATTCATGACAGTATATTTTAACCATATGTCACAAGAAATCGACCCTTCAAGATATATTCATATCCGTGACACCCTTTTAAATGTCCCTGACTCAACTCTATTTTTCGACACATCCATGCAGCGCGAAGTGCGTGGAATTCCGGAATACATACGCTCGATGGAAATCCCAAAAATATTTACAAGTAAGTTCAGGCATATTGACTCTGAGTAAATATTTTACACGGACGGATCACGAATTGAAGAGGCTACTGGGTTTGGTATATTCAACAATAATGTTTCGGTTTCATTTAGGCTTCAAGAACCTGCATCTGTTTATATAGCAGAGTTAGCAGCAGTTCATTAAAGCTTGAGGGTAATCGTCACATTATCTCCAAACCATTATTTTCTCTTCATAGATAGTCTGAGTGAAATTGAAGCCATTCGCTCAAAAGCTGCTTGGGAAAAATAAAACAGTGTCTGAACGACACATTGAATAATAATTATCAAATCACAATAGTTTGGGTCCCGGCTCATTGTTCCATTCCAGGCAATGAAAGAGCTGATAGTTTAGCCAACCCAAGTAGCAATGCGCAACTAGTTCTGATACGACTAAGTCCAAACTATGTTGCAACAAGAGCACGAATATGTTCTTTAAGTTATATTGGTTGAAACAAGGTGACAACAGTTCGTGCTCGCATCTCAGCCAACACAGTCCAAAATCGTTTGCGGTCGAAGCAAAAGAAACAAAGACAATACAGTGCAGTGAACAATAGAGTGTACGAAATGGGCAAATACGATTTAACAAAGCCTGAAACTTGGCCAACAAGGCCAAATTCAATTTGTATAGATTTCAAGCGTTGCAAAGTTAGACCAGCAGCAAATGAAATTGAAATCTTACTTAAAGAACGAATGCATCTAGATGCTAATAATGTAACTGAGATTCAATTCAACAAGGCGTCGAACTGTGTGTACATTATGTTTAAACGTGAAAGCGATGCAATTGCATTCGCTTCGGTTAACAACGAGGTGCACAGCGTTGAGTGTGACAACATTAAATACAAAATTCCTGTGCACATGGTGGACAATGCCATACAAGTACGCGTGCATGACCTTCCCCCGCAGTCCAGCGATCAGTGCGTTCGGGAAATTATGTCGCAATACGGTGAAGTTCTTTCCATCGAAAGAGAAGTATGGCGGAATTTTTTCCCCGGCATCCGGAATGGCGTGCGAGTGGTACGTATGCAACTACGTAAGGCTGTTCCATCATACATCATTTGTGGTCAAGGTGGGACACATCCGTGTAAAACGCTGATTACCTATGAAAATCAGCTGGTTACATGTCAGTTTTGTGAACAACCTGCACACTACGGTAAACCTTGCACTGAAACTGCGAAAAGAACATCTTCAACAAAAGACAAGGTCAACCGTTCAACAACGAAAACTAGTGAGCGTAGTACTCCTGTTTCACCATCAAACCAACTAACAACTGCAACCAATGTACAACAAGGCGCTCCTACAGCAACTAGCAACGAGCTCAAGACTGCGAACAACAAGGAAAACGAAAAGAAGACGGAAATCAACAACAAAACCACCGATGCGGCAATGGAGGACGAGACGAGCCACGAACAAAGTGCCCCTCAACCCTCGCAGGAGGGAAATGGAAGCTCTCCTCCTAGAAAAAGAGTGACAACGAGATCCACTTCGAAAAATTGTTTATTTAAAAAATCGGCTAATTCGGCCACGTAAAGCTTGTACGCAAATAGGCCTGAATAAAAACATCTTTTAAATAAAAAAAAAAAAAAAGGTGACAACAATTTTTCTTCATAACATAACTAGTTACGAAATAGTTATTTAGGTTTCAAATCACCACATATTTTTGTCATATTGAATTAGTTATAATTTTGAAGCTATCGTTATTTAATCCAAACATATCTTTGATAACAACTATTCTTCTAGCTACTAGTTAAAAATGAGTTTATTTGTTAAAAATAGTAGCAACCCGCAACTAGTTCTGATACTACTTAGCCCAACTATGTTGCAACAAGAGCATGAACATGTGTTTTATGTTATACTGGTTAAAACAAGGTGACGGTAGTATTTCTTTATAACATAAACATTGAACTAACTATCATTTGTAAGTTATCGTTACTTGATACTAACATATCTTTTTCACAGCTATGGTTTTAGCTACTAGTCGAAAAAAGGTTGCGAAACCATTATAAATACGTAAGATTCAGATAGCTATCGATAGGTTTTTCCAACGTAATGATAACGGAAATATAACCAAAAAAACTTTGTTGGCTTGAACATGGCGATCACACTATGGAGTCGCAGGAAGTGTATAAAACCAAAGACATCATATTAACAAGATTAACATTAACAAGATGGTGTGGAATGTGATGCCGTGCGATGGCGTTGCTGAACTGAAGATTGATTTCGCTCCAAGCTGACAGAATCTAATAAAACATAAATAAAACCAGGATATTACTTTTTTCAAAACTACTTTTTGGGAAAAATAATGAATGGCAGAATAGTCATTTTTATTCTATGCACTATCATAAACTCGAAGAAATCAATATATGGATTAAACATCGATTGTTATATTACAATATATGAATTTAAAATAATGAGAAATCACTCTACTAGAATTGATTTTGAGTATTCTGAACAAAGAGTTTTTTCGTTGTTTATTGTTCATACCTTCATAAACAAATTTAGATTGAAGGCGCATAAAAAACAGTTAATTAAAATTGAACTCCACTCGACAGTTTTAAAATCGTTGTGAAATTTTTACCTTGTATCAAGTTTGTGATTTCAAGTACTAACTAATATTTTATTGCTGATAGAAAAGTTGTCTGGATCCATTCATTGTTTATAATGTCGATGGTGACTAAGTTTCAACTAGTTTACTTGAACACAAGTTATTTTCAAGTTATGGAATGATAAGTTATTTCAGTATAGCATTACAACGTAACGACAACTTATTTTTGACCGACTTAACAACTAGTACTAGTCGGTTGCTCGGCCATCCATGGAAGTTGACCGTCAATGTCAATTTCCCTCTCTGAGCAGCCTAGATAGCCGTGTAGTGTCGGTAGCGGTTTCCCAACTGGCTAAGAATAACGCTACGGTCCACCTGTACCGGTGGTATAAGTCTACCAAACAGGTAAGCCGTGTGGCATCCGGCGGAATTATTTTTTACCAAGAATTGATCCACTGGTTTCCTGTTCCATGTCGTAAAAGGCCACAAAAATAGGAACTCCTAAGTCAAGGTGTATTTCCGTGCCGATGGCTGAATGGCTGCAGGAGGTTAAACAATGCAGTCGTGAACGGAATATCTTGGGATTTTCCCTTACTGTGTTAAGCGAAGCTCTGGCACAGTGGACGACTTCTTTCTTCGCAACTCGTGGGATTTAAATGATTAAAACATTTAAAAAAATCCTTACATGGTTCGCTATAGGCGATTATAAGCCAATATATTTGGTTTCTTGTAGTTGTTGTACGGTAAGTGCTGGAGGTGGAGTGTTCGTTACTTTAATTGATAATGGTTAGAGTAGCACAAATCAATCTCCAGCATAAACGTACAGCAACTATGAATCTATCCAGACTTCTGCAAGAAGGTAAAGCTTCTTTAGCTTTGGTTCAAGAACCATATTTCCAAAAGGGAAACTTCTACGTTGGAAAATTGTTAAACCCAGTCTTTGTTGCCTTTAACAAGACCGGAATGACTAATCCACGTGAAATGCCTCGAGCATGCATACTTGCAAATAGTGCTCTCGATGTCTCTCTCATATCGGAGCTCACAACTCGGGATATTTGTGCTGTCACAGTTGGTATGACTACTGATGGCATAGACAGGAAATATGTCTATTGTTCGGCATATTTGCCGCATAACCAACCTTCGCCAAGCGATGACTTCAAAAAGGTTGTATCATACTGCTGCAAAAGTGATTTACCGCTTGTAATCGGCAGTGACATAAATGCTCACCATATCATTTGGGGCAGCACAGATATAAATTCGAGAGGCTCTGATATGATGGAATTTGTGAGCAGTACAAACCTGCACATAGTCAATGCAGGAAACCGTCCAACTTTTGCGAGATCTGGCAGAGAGGAGGTTTTGGACGTAACTCTCTGCTCTGATAGAATTGCGCATGAGTTGGTGAATTGGCTCGTCTCCGATGAGCTCGAACCTTCGTTGTCTGATCATAAGTACATATTCTTTGATCATTCAAACGTTAAATTTGATATTATCACATATCGTAATCCCAAATCTACAAACTGGGACCTCTATGAAGAGGGCTTGGCGACTAGATTTTACGGGTACCAACCAACAATTGAAACCCCAATTGATTTGGAAAATGTTGTCGACGAGACAAACTCACTCATAGTTGCAGCATATGAAGAGGCTTGTCCACTTCGGATTGTGCGAGCTACTAGAGGAACTCCTTGGTGGAATGCTGAACTTGCTAGACTAAGGAAACTATGCAGAAGAGCTTGGAACCACCGTCGCAGAAATGGGTCGGAGGCATTCGTGTTAGCTCGAAGGGCTTACAAAAATGCTCTTCGATCGTCTGAGCGAAGTGGTTGGAAAAGCCTCTGCACAAATGTCTCTAGTCTCAACGAGGCTAGCAGATTAAATAAGTTACTTTCGAAGTCTAAGGACTTTAATGTCAGTTTCTTAAGAACTTCAGATGGTGAACACTTGTCTGATGAAGGTGATGTACTTCACTATCTTTTTAACACTCACTTTCCAGGATGTATGGATCCATCACCGACAGCTCTTCCCGAGACTTTTTCAGGTAGTTACGATTCTTGGGCCCTGGCTCGAAGCGTTGTGACGATTGAATCGGTCAAATGGGCAGTTGAGAGTTTTGCTCCGTACAAGTCTCCTGGAAAGGATGGAGTTTTCCCAGTGTTACTGCAGAAAGGGTATGAACATTTCAAACATGTTTTGAAGAAAATACTTACTTTTAGTCTTGCGACAGGATATATTCCAAGAGCCTGGCAGGAAATAATTGTCAAATTTATTCCCAAAGGCGGTCGCGACACTTATGAGGAA
Organism: Malaya genurostris; assembly: GCF_030247185.1. Lineage (NCBI taxonomy): Eukaryota > Metazoa > Arthropoda > Insecta > Diptera > Culicidae > Malaya > Malaya genurostris. The sequence continues at coordinate 61,703,054 of NC_080571.1, forward strand.
GCGAAGAGTTTCAGGCCTATCAGTCTAAGCTCATTTCTTCTTAAAACAGTGGAACGCATAGTCGATCACTATATCAGAAATGTTAGTTTGGGCCTGCATCCGCTACATGGAATGCAACATGCTTACCAGCGTGGAAAGTCCACTACAACCCTGTTACATGATGTTGTGTACAACATTGAAAAAGCTTTCTCACAAAAGCAATCTTGCTTGGGAGTTTTCCTAGATATTGAAGGTGCCTTTGATAACGTGTCTTTCAATTCAATTCTGGAAGCAGCCCGTGGTCATGGCATACCTTCAAGTATCACAAATTGGATACACGCAATGCTTAGCAATCGACTTCTTTGTTCATCGCTTCGGCAAGCAGAGATTGGAAAGCTAAGTGTCTGTGGGTGTCCTCAAGGTGGTGTACTATCCCCACTTTTATGGAACCTTGTCGCTGATGGTTTGTTAAGGAAACTTAATAACCTTGGATTTCCGACTTATGGTTTTGCCGACGATTATCATATATTGATGACCGGTATAAGCATTAACACTCTCTTTGATTTAATGCAGCAAGCCCTGCGATCTGTTGAACAATGGTGTTGTCAGGTTGGATTATCTGTAAATCCGGGCAAAACATCAATGGTTCTTTTCACTCATCGTAGGATAATCACAGGAGCTCGTCCGTTGCAGTTCTTTGGTTCAGAGGTCACTGTGGTCGAACAAGTTAAATACGTCGGGGTTATTCTTGACTCAAAACTGAATTGGTCTGCTCACATTGACTTCAGAATTAAAAGAGCTTGCATGGCTTTCGGCCAATGTAGACGAGCTTTTGGAAAATCATGGGGACTCAAACCCAGATATATTCATTGGATCTACACAACTATTGTTAGACCAATTTTAGCATATGGATGTCTTGTATGGTGGCAGAAAGGAGAAGTCGCGACAGTTCAGTCAAAGCTAAATCATCTCCAAAGGATGGTCCTAATGGCGATGACAGGAGCATTCACGACAACTCCTACTGCTGCTCTAGAGGCGCTACTGTGCATTAAACCACTACATGTGTTCCTAAAACAAGAAGCATTATCTTGTGCATATCGTCTTAAGGTTACAGGGCTTTGGAACAGTAACCCATTAGATTATGCTACCAGCCACACTCGCTTGTGGTCTCAAATGGTTACGTGGGATGAGTATTTACTCGCTCCTAGTGACCTAACTCTCACATGCAGTTTTCCTTTCAAAACATTCAATGTGAGCTATCCTTTTCGTGAGGAATGGTTGTCTGGTTGTCTGGAACGACAACTTGATGAACACATAGTTTGTTATACGGACGGTTCTCTGTTGAATGGTCGTGCTGGTGCTGGTGTCTACTGTCGTGAAATGAGGCTGGAGCAGTCTCATTCACTTGGTAGATACTGTACTGTGTTTCAAGCAGAAATCTACGCGATTCTGTGTGGAGTACAATCGGCACTTCAGCAGAGGATCTGTGGTAAGCGAATTTATTTTTGTTCCGACAGTCAGGCAGCCTTAAAAGCACTCAGTTCGAATGACTCACGGTCGAATCTAGTGATCGCATGTCGAACTCAAATTGAAGACCTCAGCATTTCAAATGCTGTTTACTTCTTATGGGTACCCGGCCATTCTGGTATTACTGGAAATGAATGGGCTGATGAGTTGGCTAGAGCTGGTGCAACGAATGATTTCGTTGGTCCTGAACCAGCTTTACCACTTTCAACTAGTTGGATAAAGCACAAGATTCGTTCTTGGGCTGTATCCAAACATGCCAGCTACTGGCGCAGCTTGCAAACTTGCGCTCAGACAAAAGCATTTCTACCAGATTTAAATCTGAAAATGTCAAAGTGTCTACTGCATTTCTCCAAGCATCATTGCAGTATTCTGGTCAGAGCTCTGACTGGACATTGCAAACTCAATTATCACATGGCTACTATTCAACGTGCTGAGTATTATTCGTGTGATTTGTGTGAATGCGATTATGGTACTTCATATCATCTGATATGTAACTGTCCCGCATTGACGCAGCTACGTATCCGGGTTTTTGGTTCTCCATACATGGTTGAGTCTGTGTATGCGGAGCTAAAATTGAAGGATATTCTCTCGTTTCTTACCCAATGTGGTAAGGAGCTATAGTCAGAAGGGTTCATCGTTCTTCCTGGAGTGAATGAATCCCTTCTGTATTTACCTTAAATAAGGTTTAGCAGATTGTTTGGCATCTTTTAGGGGGTGCCGAATTTACTTCTGCTCCTACATACTGCGAATCGTTCTGCATTCTTCCGGGAGTGCAGAATGGTGTCGCTTTTGTAAGATCTTCAAATCCTCTCGGGGGTTGGAGGTTTTATTAACAGCGGACTGTTCGGGACCTCGTAGAGGTTCAGAATTTACTTCTGCTTCCACTAAATGTGATCCTCAGCAGATTGTTCGGCATCCCTTAGGGGTGCAGAATTTACTTCTGCTTTTATGTGTTTTTGTGTCGTCAATTTTTCCCATCCTCCTAGTCCAACCCTTACCATTTCCTTTCAATCCTTCCCTCTTATATATCGGGAAAATGATGCTAAAAACAAATTGATGGCAAGGCACAAATCTCCAAATATCAAGGGGAACGTGCCATTTGAGCCAATTTGTTCTGATTCCTGATTCCTACTAGAATTGATTTTGAGTATTCTGAACAAAGAGTTTTTTCGTTGTTTATTGTTCATACCTTCATAAACAAATTTAGATTGAAGGCGCATAAAAAACAGTTAATTAAAATTGAACTCCACTCGACAGTTTTAAAATCGTTGTGAAATTTTTACCTTGTATCAAGTTTGTGATTTCAAGTACTAACTAATATTTTATTGCTGATAGAAAAGTTGTCTGGATCCATTCATTGTTTATAATGTCGATGGTGACTAAGTTTCAACTAGTTTACTTGAACACAAGTTATTTTCAAGTTATGGAATGATAAGTTATTTCAGTATAGCATTACAACGTAACGACAACTTATTTTTGACCGACTTAACAGCTAGTAGAAACTGCGCTTATTGTGTCACACAAGTGGTTAGATATTAGTAACAATAACTTAAATTTCTGGTTGCAAACTAGTCAGAAATAAGCTAGCGTAACAAAAATTGCTACTTGGGAAACGTGGTGCTATTGAGGGTGAAATTTATGAGAGACCGATTACTTTCAACGAATTCTATAGCGCGTCCCACCAAAGAACACTTGCCAGCTTCTTGGGATAAAGATGATCTGGGTCGGTGGATGCACTCAATTATTCCTAAAATATCGACAAAGGCATGGTTCAGGGGACTGGATGTGAGTAGGAATTTCATTCGTGTGATGTCCAGATTCATGTCCAATCACTACACGTTAGATGCACATCTCCTTCAAATTGGACTTTCCGAGACTAGTCATTGTGCTTGTGGCGAAGGTTATCGCGATAATGATAAATTTCTTACGCGCCTAAGGTAGACTATCTAATGTCCCAGTTCGCGACATTCTTGCTTGTCGTGCAATTCCTTTCATGAAACTTCTGTGTCATTTCATTAAGTCCTTTGGAGTTCCAATTTAGATTTTATTTTATGTTAGACTGTTTTCTCTTCCAAGAGGTCAACCAATAACCAACTATATGATATTGAATAAAAGTGATAAACTGATACAAACAAACTTGGAATAGTTATAAGATCATGTACAAAAGTAATGTATTTTATTTAATGTAATTTATAATAGCAAATCGCTTGATAAAAACAGTGTTTAGATTAACTAATGAATACCAAAATATTAATATGATATTCGAAATGTATTAGCTTTAAAATAGTATGTTATCTGGATGCCACGGCGAAGAAAAACTTATGTATATTGCCTATGAAATAAACGTATTTATGGAAAAAATATTTTTTTTTTTTACTTTTTACTTTTTTATTTATGACTTTTGGTCAGTCAGTAATTTTTACTTTTTTCGGTATTTTAACGATATCAAACTAACTAGAGATTATAAGAGGAGAAAGAATATGAAATCATAGAGCCATAGTACTCAAGGAAGAGCAAGGATGTGAAAAATAAAGTGCGGAAAAGTGAGACGTGGCAAGGGTCATTTTAAGTAAGCAGAAGGCTTCTCGTATCTAAACTTTTACCTTCTACCAGAGGAGTCGAATCGTTAAAATACCGAAAAAAGTAAAAATTACTGACTGACCAGAAGTCATAAATAAAAAAGTAAAAAGTAAAAAAATTTGATGGGATTCCATCACACACAGCGATGAATGGAGCGCACCCTGGGACGCATAGCCATACGCTACAACTCCAGGAACTCAAGCAATAGTTTCGGACAAATCTTCCATTCCGGTGTTATAACTAACTGAATAGAGATGAGAAAATATCAACACAATGAAACACATTGTGTGAGAAACCGTCGTGGGCAGAATGTGACAACTTTTCGTAACTTTACTTTTGCCGGTTCGGACAGTAAATGGCAAACGACCTTTGCCTTTACTTTCTGACATATCAGAGACTCGGATGACTCGTATCTTTAAGATGCCTAAGTTCGACTCCTCTGGTAGAAGGTAAAAGTTTAGATACGAGAAGCCTTCTGCTTACTTAAAATGACCCTTTTCACGTCTCACTTTTCCGCACATTATTCTTCACATCCTTGCTCTTCCTTGAGTACTATGGCTCTATGATTTCATATTCTTTCTCCTCTTATAATCTCTAGTTAGTTTGATATCGTTAAAATACCGAAAAAAGGAAAAAATAATTCATCAAATATCAAAATTCAATAGTTAATATATACTTCTTCAATTTTACTTTTTTTGGGTTATAAGTCAGAATCAAGGTGTAGTTCGAAATCCCCCACTTATCTCTACTCATAATTTCAAAAATCTAACCAATGCACCAATGTAAGGTCTCAATTGTTTTAAAGAAACTTGTATTATATTAAAAACTCATTTTTCCAACTGATCTTCCGTAAGAATTCAAACCTTCTAAATATTTAATCATGATTACCGACAATCAAATCATTTACCGTTCAATTTTGGAAACAAGTGACTCTGCCTCTTCAAGTACGCTGATATCGAATCCAAGTGTTGTTCCAAAAACCATCTCCATAGCAAATCTTTCCACATGCTCCAATATGTTAACAGTAGCTCCTTCCGGAAATGTATCCAGCCTTTCCACTAATTTCTTGGAACAGTCAGTAAATATTGGTATGAAACTTTGAAGTATTTTCATATTGAACGTGGAATTCAGTGCCTTTCGTTGGCCCTTCCAAATATGATCTGTGCGAATCAGTAGAACTTGATCAATGATCGTTCGTTATATAATTGATGTATAATATATTCACATTTTGCTCCAAACAATCCGTAATTTACTTCGAAAAAATTATAGAGAAATGGTTTATCCAACCAGACCGTTTCGGTAAGAATTTGCTGTGCAATATCCGGGTGTGTTGTTCCAAGGAACATTTTTGGACCCAACCAGAATTTAAACAATTTATTGCTCCGGTTACATAGTTTGAACATGTTCCAAAATCGCTTGACAGTACTTTTACCAATAAACAGATGTCCACAACCGACCAGTGGATAGTTCGTTTCCGCACTCGGAATGTCTTTTGCAAATGCATATTTTTTCCGAAAACTTATATATTGAACCACACACAACACAACCAAAAAACTCAGCAGAATTAGCCACATCTTCCTAAGCTAATAACTACAACCTGTTATCCGCTATCACTTTGAAAAACAACTGAATGCAAGAACTAGAATATTGCCGCTGAACGATTCCATTCGTTAACTCGTCAACAAAGATAATTTTTCATGTGATGACCTTTTTATTATGTTCGTTAATGCCTTCATTAACACCGAAATAACAGGTATGGCGTAGAAGTATGGCAATGTTCTTACTTCAGTTTTTTTAGAGATTTATCATCTCAGTTGAGGTAACGAGGTGCGTGGTTTATGTGACGATACATTTGCGTAAGCGTTTTATTTTCCTTTTCTAACACCCGGAGTTTGTAATAATTTTTTAAGAGTCTACTAGGCGTTTGCATAGTAAAAGTGAGGAAATGTGTACCTGAAGCATACGTTGGTAATAACTTTCAGGAATTAATGGTGACGACTACAATTTCAACTAAATTTACTACATTCCAGCTGATCGAGTTATGTGATAAATAATAATTAATATTTGGCACTGTACTTTAAACAACAAAGAATACATAGAAACTTTAAACAACAAAGAATACATAAAAACCTGAGTGCTCGAGATCGATGACACTTGTGCGGTTGATATAACTTAAAGTGAGGACAATCTTAAGAATTATAATTGTAGACACTCTCAAACACCCAAAGTAGCTTTTGAAATTTTCTCCGTTTCTGAAGTGTAAAATTGTTTCTTTTTTTTTAAGAACTGAAATTTGTCTTTTAGGTTTTCAAGAATTTTAGAAAATGTTCATAAGATTTAGAATATGATTAATTTCTCTCACGAAATTTTCATTTCGGTTACCTGCAACTTTGTCTTAGACACCCTGTTTGTACAGTTAAAACGCAATTCACACTAGGCCGTGCCGTGTCAGAAACGTATCCTCAACGTGCCGGTTTCTATTTGTTGATTATTCTCACTCTGCCGTGCTCCTTCCGTGCCGCTGATGTATGTATTAGTAACACACACACACACACATCACAATCATTGCGTTTGATGTACAGAGGGGTCTCGTACAACGCGGATTCGGTTTTGCCGGTATTCGTTGTTGCCGGATTCGTTATTGCCGGATAACCGCGATAAACGAGACCCAGAGCATATGGGATTTCGACTGATTGGGGCTGTAAACTGTTATCTCGCTTCGGTCGATAGATAGAGCCACACAGTCTTCGGCAAACTTGCTGTAGATACTTTGACCAACAATTTAGTGTAGTTTGACAGACAATTAGTTGAGAACTGCTCCGTCAGGGGCGCTTTGAAAAATGCATGACATAAATCATTCGCTTAACACAGACAAAACGATTTGAGCTTCAAGTAACTCGCAAATTATAGTATTTTGAAGAATGAGGGAATTTGGGAGTATGTCAAACAGCAAAAGTATTAACTCGGACTTACTCCATCAGATGTAGCTTGTGCTTATAAAAAAAACTAGAAGATATAGAGCGGTTTTGTTTGTTGGAAAGATGTTAGGAATGGCGCTAGTGTAATCACAATCTTACGATATAAAATTTTATATTTGTATTTAGTATGTGATATGTGATATGATATCGCGGTGTTTTCGGAAAGAATGTGGGGGAGGTAAAAACAGATTAAATAGTGTGAACAGTTGTAAAAAAATTTCTCACTTAGTGACGCTGGTGTGCAATTCTGGGTTGGAAATTCCTGTAACCTTGATTTATTTTGTTTTATTAAGATCGTTTTTTCGAGGGTTGACAAACTGGTTAGAGATTGAAAAAAAGATTGTGTGTGATAATTTAGGAGCAGTGTATCTTCCTCAACATTGCTTGGAATATCAAAAAATATTTGATAATGTGAACAGTTGTTCAGTATTTGAAAAAAGGTACCGCTATTGCGATCATGATGACTTAGAAAGCTGTACTTTTGGGAAAATTATATTTGTTTGTTTCGTGATTTATACTAGTTGACGGTAGAGATTTCTTCTACAATGTTTGTGTAGGAATTAATAGCTGCCTGGTCGCGTACAAACTTGATAAGAAATATGATTACTTTTAGGCGATTTCTCAAGTTTCGGAATATGTGGTTTATACATAGTTTTCTGAATTTTTCGGTTTGCTAAAATAGCTGTTATTTCAGAGGATTCGCAAAATGATGCGAACTTACGTGTTTTTCTCCGTTATAAAATGATTTTGTGTCACGCGATTCTCTAACAAATCTACTATGCATACATCCTATACGACGCTATCGTATATGTGTTAGTGTGTTTCTGCAGAATTACTTTTTCGCATACATACTACTATATACTAGTTGAGTTGCGTTGAAAGCTAGAATATAAAAAGAACTAGAGTGTAACAGAGAGAACGATCATAGATTCTTTCTTTCGTTTCATTTGGTTGTGTTTGTGACGTGAATATATAATTGATTCCTATAAATACGTCGTAGCTAACTTTCTGTCCATCCAGTAGAAATTAAGCAGATAGGGCATTTTGAGCGCGTGAAAAAAAACCTGGAACGGTAAAAATCAAATTTGCACTAGTTTTCCCTTAACAAATTGACTGCTACAAAGTGTTTGAATCAATTTACGAACTTCACAAAATTCGAGGGTGTAAAATTCATTGAGATTCGTTGAAAAACAGCTGAGATATGACAGCTCGAAGTTACCGTTACAACTTTTTTTCAGGCTTGGTATTTGGAGTGTTAAAAATGTAGTTAATCCACGTGCTTTAAGAAATTTGTAGCATTCGAATCTTCCTGTACACGGAGCAATAAAAAAGGCTTTATGACTCGAGATATTTTCCAAGATTGGGTGCAAAACTGTTTCATTCCCGAGTTAGAACAATTTTGCTTAAATCGTAACATCGGATTCAAGGCTCTATTGTTTTTGGATAATTCCCCTTCTCATCCACCTGATGTTAATAATCCAAATGTAAAATTTTTATTCTTGCCTCCCAACACGACGTCTATTCTACAGCCTTTGGATCAGGGAATAATTCGAAATTTCTGTTAAAGAAAGCTACAGGCAAATTATACAGATTTCTGAAAAAGATAATCTGTCATTAATCGATTCGTGGAAAAAATTTGATCTCAAGAATTACTTTGATTGCATTCAATCAGCTTTAGTTCAAATTAAGTCATCAACGTTCAAAAATTGCTGAAAAAACTACTCCCATATGTGTTTTTGGAGCCTGGCACACAAATCGATGATATTGAGAACAAAAGAATAATTTCTGAAATTAAGGATTTCGATGAAAAGATGGGTGCTGAACATCTTTCTCTTGAGGAAATTGATGACATCATCGCTGATAAATTAATTACAGCAGAAGAAATTGTCGCTGATGTTGATCCAGACACAGATGATATAGACGATATTATTGTTCCACAGCCAAGCTCTGAAGAAATCAACTCAAAAATTTTGCTACTCAACGAATTGGAGAACTTTTGTTCCTTGGATAACAACATCGAATGACGAGAACAAATGCAACAGACAATCTAATACACAACTAAAGACCTTATTGATTTAATGGAAGAACGATCAGAGTTAACAAAACTAACCTAACTAACTGATATAACTTACTGTACGACAATTAATTTGAATAATATCTTCATTTTCGACTAATTTTGATATCATTATATAAATTCACAACAATTCCTAAAACTAACATTAGCCAATGATTTTAAATTGATTCATCCTTTCAAAGATCTGGGTAATACCGCAGAAACAGTTCGATTTTTTCTACGGTATGTATTTTTGATACGGTCTCAATAGAATGGTTTTGGATGCATCAAAATAATTCGTAAATTTCTTTCTTTTGCAAACGCTCAACAGTCGTATTCGACCAAATCGTTTCCCGACATGTTTTCAAACGAAATTCGAGTGTTATAAATTTATCGATTTTTACTTTTTATCAGTTTACCGAAATGTGTCTTAGTTCGTTTACGTTGCAGCTTTTGTTACAATCTCGAATTGGTTATCCGGACTTGTTACAAAAACTGAATTTAGAGATTTATTGCCTGATGAGGAGTGTGACTATGAAATTTTCGCTCCATTGGGCTTTTCCCTGTTCAATAAAAAAGGTAAAATTCAAGTAATGAATAAAATGAAACGAAATGAGCAATATATGTCATATTATATGTACTTAACGTTATATATAATTGTATAAATAATCAAAACATTAAGCATGAATTTCGAGTTTTCTCTCTATCAAGTTCCTCAGATTTCAGATGTCGATAGCTTATTCATCTTAATAGTCTAGTACCTTACTAACGCCTTCTCGAAAAAACAGTTTAAAATCTGTCTCTCCTTCACCAACTTATTCAAAAACTGATCGATAAGATCACTCTCATAAACAAGTATGATATTCAGTTACAAAAGATCACCTTGTAGATCAATTATTCAGTAGGTAAAAACACCTTCTCGAGGAAACCATCTTAATAAGTCAACATGATTTTGAGTTGCAGGAATTTCGAACCCTGAATTGCACACTAGAGTCATTAATGCGAGAAATTTCAATTACTGTTTACACCATTTGATTTGTTTTGACCTCCGGAGCATTCTTTCCGAAAACACCGACAATCTATATCATAATGTAGACCTCTACATTCTGAACATCTTTCTAGAACACTTAATCGCTCTCAATCTTTTAGTTTTCGAGCTAGAGCATAATTTTGATATCGAAATATTTACCATAGCAACACACTAATTCCATCTGATGGAGTGATTCCGAAATAATTATCACTTTTTGATAAACTTTGAGTATCTCGAAAAGTTACTTGAAAACTCCAGAATCTAAAATTTTCGAGTATTTCATGTTCAAACTATTTTTTTCTAATGTAACCATATGAATTATTTCATGCTCTTTTCAAAGCGTCCTTGGCGGAGCAGTTCTCAACTAATTGTCGGTCAAACTACACTAAATTGTTGGTCTAAGTATCTATAACAAGTTTGCAGAAGATTGTGTGGCTCTATCTGTCGACCGAAGTGAGATAACCGTTCACAGCCCCAATCAGTCGAAATCCCATATGCTCTGGGTCCCGTTTATCGCGGATTCGCTTTTCACGCCCCCGGTGTACCGCGTTATACGAGACCCCTCTGTATTTCTATTCGTCGCTAAAATGAAACATTTTTCCAACGAAGAATTGGTCGTAAATGTGATTGCTCTGGATGACGAAAATAATCAGCAGTATAAAAATAAAACACACAAACTTTGGCGAAAGAAAGGAGTTGAGAATATCAATAAACCGGAAGTCGTCATCTTGAAATTCAGAAGCACCTCAAATATCGTTATCCGACATCTACTGAACATCCTTTTCCTGCAAAAACTGATGATTTTCGTTCCATAATTATACAGTATATTAGACATATCCAATAATACATATCTAGAAAAAAAATTACATTGAAAATTAAAAATTACGTAAACTTTTAGTATGTCATAATTCGATTTACGAGCCCCCAATTATTGCTTAAATGGAGGTTAGAGTGTATATTTGGAGTTGTTTGATTCAGTGTACTGATTGGAAAATCTGACATATGTGTATAACAGAATTTGTAGTGTATTAGTAACCTTTTTTTTCTACCGCAATGATACTGATATGAGTTGTTGTTTAGAGCTCGTACCACGTGTTCGTTTTACTCGGAGTCAGAGTCGCCCGCGTGTAGGTTCAAAAACGAAAACGGTACTATTTGCTAAATTGGCAAATTGCAAGGTTTTTTGTTCACTTGACTTGCAAGGCGCATATACACAGTTGGCCTTGACAGAACGGTCTAAGAAATTCATGGTCTTTAATTCTTTCTAAGTGTCAAAGAGTTGACTCACAAAAAAAATGGGGATAACACCAGATCTCCAAGTTTCATCCATTTCTAAAACAAAACAATATAATATATATATATATATATATATATATATATATATATATATATATATATATATATATATATATATATATATATATATATATATATATATATATATATATATATATATATATATATATATAATACCGCGACCCCAGTGTATTGATATATAATATATTTGATACAGCACTGTGGCCCATGGCACCCGATTGTGCATTGTAAGATCTTTGATCATGAAGCAGTTTTTGCAACCTTCGAGTTGTAATGAAATCTATAAAATCATGTTGTCTGATGCTAAATTTCATTATTCTCTGAAAAATTTACATTGCTGTCGTAAAATTGAGGTGTTACTAGGCTCGAACCCAGGATTTTATTTCGGGAGAGGCCAGTTGACTTTAGCAGTTCCGGAAGCACAGAAAAAAGCGGTCAAAACATCGAAACCCAAGTAGCATGCTGAGTTGCAGTCCTGTATTTTTCTACTGATTGTGCAATTTATCAAGTTAGTTTATATCACTATTCCAGTAACTGTTGTGTTATTGAAAAAGCGCAATTTTTCTGTGTTGTGCAACTTATCTCTAGGTTGTTCCGTTGTTCCGAATATTTATTCACAATGATTGTGCAATTGATACAAAAATTCATGCGGCGATCCGATAACAAAGGCAGTTATAAACTCAGCGAAAAAAGCAATTCTCGATTAATTTTTCAAAAGGGCGTATAAGCAAGTGACAGTTTCTCTTTGTTTACTTTCTTTTCTATTAATTACCAAGCGGTTATAGATTGTAGCATTGATTGTTTGTGTTTTTGTAAATAAAAAATCGATAACCAACCAAATTTTCGAACGCCTTTGAATTAACGAGTTTTGATGATTGTACACCAATTGTCCCGGGTTGGCGGTTCAATGCATAGGGCGCTGGTCTTACAAACCAGTTGTCGTATGTTCGAGCCCCGATTTGGAAGGATTGGTAGTGTCAGTAGAATCGTAGCACTAGCCATGCAATGGTTCTGTACACTCTGAATCGGCTGCGAAGTCTGCTGAAACAGAAGGTCAAATTCCACTACAGGAATGTAATACCAAGGCTTTGCTTTACACCAATTTCCGTGAAAATAACAGCCTATAACTTTTAATGAAAATCATCGAAATAGTGTTTAAAATACGTATATTTTAACATTCTTAAAATTTTCAGACGATTTTGATCAAACTAATGTTTTATTGAACCTGAGAAATCTCGAAATGAATTTTTCCTGGATATTTTCCAATATGGCATCGATAGTAACAGTGAGTTGAATAGAAAATAATTCACGCAACGTAATGACTTATATTTTCTGAATAACAGGAAACATTTACATGTTAATATATCGAAAAGAAATGCTCACCGTTTTTTATCAGTTTGAATCTTCTAGTTGAATTAAACAATAATACAGTATAGTCATTCATCTTAGTGCGCCCAACTTTTGTAATACGCACTGTAGGTTTTATTTGGGTAAGCCCAAGTGCTGGAGTGACAAAAACAAGTTTCCCAAGCGGTAATATATAACTATGAGAGTAACTATGATGAACTTAGCTTTTCGTTCAATATCTTTAAAAAGTGATGTCAGGATTGCTCATTTTCGCGAAATGAAAACGGAATACAAATTATCTGATTAATTTTTGTTTTCATTGTGTATGTAATGCTGTATTTCTGCAACTTTTATGATAATATTCTTATGTCAGCAAGTTTTGTGTTCATTTCAAACAGATAAATTTTGCACTTTTTTTGCAAGTTTTAAGTTTTAAATCATTGTTTTTCTAATACTGAAGAAAACTGCACACACTGATCTAAAAATTCATGAGGCAGCCAAAACTAAGCGGACTCCTCAGAAAAATATTTTTTACAGCAAGGTTCTCAGTTCGGCTTATCATTTTTTGCTTTGCGGAGTGAATCATTTCGCTAATTTTTCTTCCATAAGAGATTTATAGCAAATTCGACGTATGTTGTGTCCGATATAATTAGGACAGCCGTTTGGAAAATTTTTATAAGTTGCACAATTGATATAATTACTCCCGTTTCACATGACGATGTGAATTTTTTTGCAGAACTTTTATAACAGCTAACAGATCGGCTGAAAAGTTCGTATTGTTTCTATAAGAGGGGGCTACTAGAATTAAATCCATACCATTTTCAGTTGTTACCAACCTTCAAAAGATACGTGTATAAATTTGACAGCTGTCTGATTATTAGTTTGTGAGATATTGCATTTTGAGTGAAGCTACTTTTGTTATTGTGAAAAAAATGGAAAGAAAAGGAATTTCGTGTGTTGATGAAACACTACTTTTTGATGAAAAAAAGTGCCGCCGATACCAAAAAATGGCTTGATGTGTGTTATCCAGACTCTGCACCGGGCGAAGCAACAATTCGTAAGTGGTTTGCAAAATTTCGTACTGGTCATATGAGCACCGAAGACGATGAACGCAGTGGACGTCCAAAAGAGGCTGTTACCGATGAAAACGTGAAAAAAATCCACAAAATGATTTTCAATGACCGTAAAGTGAAGTTGATCGAGATAGCTGACACCCTAAAGATATCAAAGGAACGTGTTGGAAATATTATTCACGAATATTTGGATATGAGAAAGCTTTGTGCAAAATGAGTGCCGCGTGAGCTCACAATCGATCAAAAACAACAACGAATTGATGATTCTGAGCAGTGTTTGGAGCTGTTATTTCGAAATAAAACCTATTTTTTCGTCGATATATAACAATGGACGAAACATGGCTCCATCACTTCACTCCGGAGTCCAATCGACAGTCAGCTGAGTGGACTGCACGCGATGAACCGAACCCAAAGCGTGAAAAGACTCAACAATCGGCCGGTAAGGTTATGGCGTCTGTATTTTGGGATTCGCATGGTATAATTTTCATCGACTACCTTGAAAAGGGAAAAACCATCAACAGTGTCAATTATATAGCGTTATGAGAGCGTTTGAAGGACGAAATTTCAAAAAACGGCCTCATTTGAAAAAGAAAAAAGTTTTGTTTCATCAAGACAATGCACCGTGTCACAAGTCGATGAAAACCATGCTGAAATTGAACGAATTGGGCTTCGAATTGCTCCCTCATCCACCGTATTCTCCAGATTTGGCCCCCAGTGACTTTTTCCTGTTCTCAGATCTCAAGAGAATGCTCGCTGGTAAAAAATTCAGAAGCAATGAAGAGGTAATCGCTGAAACTGAGGCCTATTTTGAGGCAAAGGACAAATCGTACTACAAAAATGGTATCGAAAAGTTGAAAGATCGCTATAATCGCTGTATCGCCTCTGATGGCAATTATGTTGAATAATAAAAACGAATTTTGGCAAAAAAAATGTGTGTTTCTATTGAACGATACGAACTTTTCAGCCGAACTGTTAGTGAAACATGGAACATGATGATTTGTTGCACAATTGTTTTAGATATACCTAAAGTTGTTCTACAATGACTTTTCGGTAGTATTGTGAAATTTAACAGTGATAAGTTGCACAACCAATTGTACATTGTATTATTTGTTCAACGCTCTATGTTTTTGTCAATGTAACACAATAAATTTTCCAGTTTTGCTTGAAAAACGCCTACATCAAAGGCTGAAACGTCGGACAGTAAACAACATTCGTTTGTATTATAAAACTGAGACAGCCGTTTTACAGTTTTGCACCAATTTATAAATATTTCAAAATCTTTCTGAACATATCTAACATAAATAACAATTCTCAAACAATTGTAGAACATCTTGAAATTTCAATTAGTTACATTTGCTACTTGAGAATGGAACTCACATTGATTTCTCAGATATCGCTTGGCCTATTTGGTGTTATTATTCCATACGATATTTAATTCAATCGACTGGACTTGTAGGTCCGTAAATACAGAGTGATGTGTGTTAGAAATTTCTCTACTTGGTTTAAAACTGTTTCATATTCAAGGTTTTATTAGCTGGTTATCATACAAACTTGGCTTTAACGGTTTGCCGGTTTAAGGTTCCGGAAATACAGAAATTTGAGTGCTCAAAATCTCAAACTATTATATACGTTTATGAGCTTGCGATCGAGAATGATACTCACGTTTTTAACAGACTGAACTTTTCCATCTTGAAGTGTCATTATTCAGCATTTAAATAAAATTGGTGACTGTGTCCGAGATTAATTTCTCGGAGACATGCCGGGTTCAGTCCATTGTCGGGTAAACATTCTTTTCTCTGGTGTATATCAATGAACCCAGCCTAACATGTATTCGAAGTGGGCTTGCGTTTGTCTTTTTAGTTTTAATATCCCTTTTTAAATCGCAGAATCTGGACGATCATCCAGTACAATTTTATGTATCAGGTGTACAACTTTGCTTCCGCCGTTTTTTTTTCCAAAATTAAAAGCTCTATTGCGAAAAAGTGCTTACAGATGTATTATTCAAAGTATTGTCCGTCGCCTGGCGACAACTTTCTCCCTTCTTTCCGGCAATTTTCGGATCCCGGCTCGAAAAAAAGGAGTCCTCTTTTGACGCTATCCATGAAGCAATCCATTTTTCCAACTCTTCGAAGGATTGAAAATGTTGATCTGCCAGGCCGTGTGCCACCGAACGGAATAGGTGGAAGTCAGAAGGGGCGACATCTAGGGAATACGGCGGGTGAGGCAAGATTTCCCATTTCAGCGTTTCCAGGTACCTTTTGACCACTTTTGCGACGTGAGGGAGAGCATTGTCGTGTTGGAGGATGACTTTGTCATGTCGCTCTTGATATTGTGGCCGCTTTTCTTTTAGCACGCGACTAAGGCGCATCAGTTGCGTTCGGTAGCGATCTCCAGTGATGGTTTCACCCGGTTTTCAGAACTCGTAGTAAATCACACCGAGCTGATCCCACCAAATACAAATCATAACCTTGGAGCCGTGAATATTCGGTTTTGCCTTCGACGAAGTAGCATGCCCGGGCTTTCCCCATGATTTTCTGCGTTTAGGATTACCGTATCGAACCCACTTTCGTCACCGGTCACGATTCGATGTAAAAACCGCTTACGATTATGTCTTTGAAGCAGTTGCTCACATACAAATAGACGGCGCTCGATGTCCCTCGGTTTCAACTCGTACGGCACCCAGTTTTCTTCTTTCTAAATCATGCCCAGGGCCTTTTTTTTATTTAAAAGATATTTTTATTCAGGCCTATTTGCGTACAAGCTTTACGTGGCCGAATTAGCCGATTTTTTAAATAAAGAATTTTTTGAAGTGGATCTCGTTGTCACTCTTTTTCTAGTAGGAGAAGAGCTTCCGTTTCCCTCCTGCGAGGGTTGAGGGGCACTTTTTTCGTGGCTCGTCTCGTCCTCCATTGCAGCATCGGTGGTTTTGTAGTTGGTTTCCGTCTTCTTTTCGTTTTCCTTGTTGTTCGCAGTCTTGAGCTCGTTGTTAGTTGCTTTAGATGCGCCTTGTTGTACATTGGTTGCAGTTGTTGGTTGGTTTGATGGTAAAACAGGAGTACTACGCTCACTAGTTTTCGTTGTTTAACGGTTGACCTTGTCTTTGGTTGAAGATATTCTTTTCGCAATTTCAGTTCAAGGTTTACCGTAGTGTGCAGGTTGTTCACAATATTGACATGTAACCAGCTGATTTTCATAGGTAATCATCGTTTTGCACGGATGTATCCCACTTTGACCACAAATGATGTAAGTTGGGATTGCCTTACGTAGTTGCATACGTACCACTCGCACGCCATTCCGGATACCGGGGAAAAAATTCCGCCATACTTCTCTTTCGATGGAAAGAACTTCACCGTTTTGCGACATGATTTCCCGAACGCACTGATCGCTGGTCTGCGGGGGAAGGTCATGCACTCGTACTTGTATGGCATTGTCCACCATGTGCACAGGAATTTTGTATTTAATGTTGTCACACTCAACGCTGTGCACCTCCGAACCGAAGCGAATGCAATTGCATCGCTTTCACGCAGTGCGGTAAAATTTCATTTTCAATCGAATAATATTAGATGAAAATGAAATTTATGGCCGCTGACCGTCAGCATATCCCTACTAATTCACTTGACTTTTGCTGCCATTTTCAAGTGAAGCTCCCGGAATTCACCGTCAGTTGAATAATCGTACCTAGTCATTTGACGTTTTCCTTGCTCAGTTTCGAGTGCCAAGTAGTGTAGCTCCTTCATTGCCTTCGCTCTTGGTAGTACGCAAGTTCAAACGAATAGAATTATAAATGGATTAAAGTACTAAAAATGAAAACTGAAGGAGGAAACAATTAATTTATGTGTATTCTGTGATTGATATTTCAGCTATCTGGTTTGTCTTTCATCTATTATCTTGAACCAATTCGAATGTTTTCATGAACCTCATTTGAAGGCTCGAAATTCAAAGCGATGACCTATATATTTTTATACATCATTCGATTGCTAGTGATACCAGCTACAATTTTCGCTCAATTACCATTCCTACACAATCAGAAGAAAACATTGAGAAATCGATGAATTTATAAATATAAATGAATTTTTCATTTTTTTTCACATGTTTGTATATAACTCGAAAATTAAAGCGATGACATGTACATTTTTTTGATTTAGAATATTGGAATCATTACCAGAAACAATGTATTGATGATCAAAATTATATATCCGTTCAAAGAATCTCAAGAAATTTGATACAAATACAGAGAATTTCTATTATTGGGAAAATTTTGCCAAAAAAAAAAACAAATCAAAACTTTGAAATTTTATGACATATATTTTTTTATTATTTTAGTTGGAAAATTAATATAAACAAAATTTACATAAAAAAACTGAAACTTGGATTTCACTGAAAATTTTAAAATTTTTGGTAAATAACCTAAAACTCTTTAAATATTTTTGTATTGGACAAACAATCTAAACAATTTTTATGCACAACACAAACGCATTTGATAACTACTAAAATTCTGGTTTTGTTGTAGGTTTGCCGTAGAATCTCAAAAAATAGATAAAAGATCGGAAATTTTAAAATTTCCGAGTTAAATTGCATTGCACAGTGGTCCGGATCCACAATATAGGGGGCTTTGTGGCTTAACCTTATACTTTAGAGCTATTATATTTTTCTCTTTTCGTACAGGTATCTTTGAACATCTTTTAGAGTTTGTTAAAACCAATTTTTTAATGACTGGCGTGTTCAGGTAGCGTTTTCTGAACCGAAGTTATGAGCGAAACTAGTTCAAAAACAGTTTATTTTTAAACTGCTATATCTAACATTGAGGAAAACGAAAAAAATCCGTTTCTTGTATTTGACAAAAAACATTTTCGAGCATGTTTATAAAAAAAGGCGGAGGAGATATTTTTAAAAAATTTTTTTTTAATTATGTTCATACATTGGATTTTTTCATTGAAAAATATTCGTATCAGTCATTTATTAGCTATATAAGGTATTTTTGTCTTCTAAAGTGTCAAATTAATTCAAGTGCATATTTGGGAAGAAATCGTTCTGCATTCTTCGGGGAATGCAGAATGGTGTCGCTTTTGTAAAATCTCTAACGCCCCTCGGTGGTTGGAGGTTTTATCAACCGTGCATTTTGGCACCTGCAGATCGTTCAGCATCCTTTCCGGGATGCAGGACGACTTATTTCTTTATGTTTTGTGCTGTTTTCCCACCTCACCCAATTCTCAATTCCCTCCCATGTTCCTTTTATCCTTCCCCTCCCATCAGGAAGTTGATGAGAAGCTACGCAAGACACGAATCTCCAAATAAATAGGGGAACATGCCACTTGTGCCAATTAGTTCTGATAACATAGGTGCAGGGTTTCATTCAGTAAAAAGCATTCAAACGAAGAGGTTGTTTTTCGAGACGAAGACAACTGTAAGCTGCGAATAAATTGGTTGGTAGGTGCTAATCGCAAAGGCTGCTGCAAAGCCAATATTCGGAGCGATTCCAGTTTCATAAGTGCATGAAATAGTGGAACTCACTTCACTGAGAAAGATGGCCTAACCGATTTGAGAACTGTTTCAATTTGTAGGTTAAACTAGTTCATGCACTAGCTTTCATGTTTTTCAAAAATCAAACAAAACTGTTTGAAGAATACATTTTTATATGAGAATAAGAGAGATATGAGAAAGGCATCATTACACAACTAGGTGGATAAAAACAATTTTTACTTAATTTCGTATGATTTTTGTGCTAAATTCAGAATTCTACTTTTTCTAAATTGTTTACTAATAGAAAATTCAAATAATTTTCGAATTCTATACATTCTGAAATAATTCTAAGTTTGTGATATTTAAATTCTAATATTCTATCGATTATAATTGATGTCGTTTAGGATAGCGGAAAATTTAAGATATATTTTTTTGTTCTCAATTGCTAGTAAAACAAAAATCAAGCAATTTTTTTTTAAATTTTAGTTGGTCTCTTTGGCCATGGGTTAGTATATGGAATTCGTATAAATCTACGTTCTATTTCTTTTTGTACAAAGCCATTGAAATAATTTAAAATTTTCGTGTTGTCACAAAATTTATTTTATTAATAGAAACAAATTCTACGTCTCTTTGAAACAGATGAAATCAAAACGGATTCCAATATTTTCACTTTGTTTGCAGAAACGTTATACGCAATATATATCAGAAATTTTGAAATTTCCGATCTTCTACCGATTTTCTGAGATTTTACGAAAAACCTAAAACAAAAAAAACCTAATTTTAGTAGTTAACTATTCCGTTTGGGTTGTGCATAAAAATTGTTTAGATCTTTTGTCCAATACAAAAACATTATTCTTTTTAGAGTTTAGGTATATTTACCAAAATTTTTAAGATTTTCAGTGAAATCCAAGTTTCAGTTTTTTTGTAAATTTTGTTCATAATAAATTTCCAACTAAAATAATAAAAAAATATATGTCATAAAATTTCAAAGTTTTGATTTGTTGTTTTTTTGGCAAAATTTTCCCAATAATAGAAATTCTCTGTATTTGTATCAAATTTCTTGAGATTCTTTGAACGGATATATAATTTTGATCATCAATACATTGTTTCTGGTAATGATTCCAATATTCTAAATCAAAAAAATGTACATGTCATCGCTTTAATTTTTGAGTTATATACAAACATGTGAAAAAAATTGAAAAATTCATATAAATTTATAAATTCATCGATTGTTTAATGTTTTCTTTTGATTGTGCAGGAAAGGTAGTTGAGCGAAAATTGTAGCTGGTATCACTAGCAATCGAATGATGTATAAAAATATATAGGTCATCGCTTTAAATTTCGAGATATTTACGATCATAGTAAAAAGTCTCATCTTTTTTTAGGTCATCTATCTACAGTTTTCATTATAACTTTGGGTAGACAACCCTATTTTTAGTTTTTTTCAGTGCATTGTATTTGTGGAAGTAGTACCTTTCCAATGGTGAACAAATTTTGAAGATCGGTTGACTAACAACAAAGTTATGACTCGGTAAAGTTGAAGTATTCAATATTTTCTATGCGACGTTTTTGCCAAAGGAAAGAAAATTGGAAAGCAGATAGGGCATATTGGGCGCGTGAAAAAAACTTGGAACGGGAAAAATCAAATTTTCATTGGTTTTCCTTCGCCAATCGTCTGCTACAAAGTTTTGGAATCAATCTACGAACTTCACAAAATTCGAGGGTGTAAAATTTATTGAGATTCGTTGAAAAACAGCTGAGCTATGACAGCTCAAAGTTACCGTTCCAACTTTTTTTGAGGCTTGGTATTTGGAGTGTTAAACTACCCTGCATTTGAAACCACATGAAGGAACCAGAGCTGCAAATTGTCAGTCATGTCAAATGACCTTGACAGACTGACTAAAATCATCGTCAACTGTAATCGGTACGGTCAAAGTGTCTATCAAATGAGATACTCGATAGTTCAATGACCAAGTAGAAGTATACTCAGTCAAAGACAGGTGACGCATTTTGTTCTTTCTCTCATTCTCCTATTCCCTGTTGATGTAAAAAAAATCCATGAGAGTACTAACATAAACATAAATTGATAAAGGTAATTGTTCTTTGTAAAAAGTCATCGGATTTCGGAGTTTATTGGTGTACATGAATTTAATTCAATGTCTATGCTGCTTGATTAATATTTAGTCACATCGTAATCAAGCAGTGACAGGAGAAATGAAGATAATATCAATCGCATCGGCCATCAATGAGCGTCCTGGTGAGTATAATATCAAGAGAATTTAAGTTATGACAGATCGGCTCTCAGACACTCAATAAATGATGATTGGTAGAGCCTGGTTGGCAGCAGTCCAGTGACATAAACTTTCCAATCTTCGTCGTGCAAAGTTGCTCGTTGATAGTGACATTTAGCAGCTCTGGAAGGAACAGCCAAATTGACTAGAAGAATCGAGCATGCTTCGCTGCACAGGCAAAATTCCGATTCTATAAATGAACAAAACGAGTCATGAATTGGAAAAAAGAGTGTATGTTCATGTTATGATAATACACCATGATTGAAAGTTCTCGGACCATGAACGATTTTGATCAATTTCAAATTTAAGCCTAAGCATCTTACACTGATGGGTATAACTTCAGGCGTGTCTCTGCTACAATGGTGATATTTTCATAACTTAAATTCAGGCGTTAGTTTTTTTAAATATGAAGTTTTCAAAAATGAATTAAATCATATGGTGTGATGATCGTATGTTTCACACGATTCGTTTATTTTTGAGTTTTTTGATAGAATATCGTGGGTGAGGAAAACGATCGGAGCCCAATTTGTTCAATTTGGCCATTGTTTTCATTGACTTGTGGTACGGTGCATTGTCTTGGTTAAAGATCTTTATCTCCACGAGCATCATGAGATAGGAGATTTGTTAGTAGGGAGGAAAAGAGATCCGGATATGTTTTGGTTAACCAATGATCTCAATAAAACCTGATTTTCGATACTCAGGAGAAATATAATAAGTAAGAAAAATATAAAATATCTTCAAGGAACGATCTCACCAGTATCCCTTTACTCCTGCTCGCTCTGCTGTCAGCAACGCGAGATGAAACACGACCACTGAAAGAATAATATAAAAACACTCGCGAATGGCATATTGTCGCAAAACTGAAATGTAGAGGCGCTGCTTGTTTAGAGATGATACTTTCATCAAGAGCTGTCAAATAGGTAGGAAAATTTCTAATTACTCCACCTTTTCAACAATTTCTTATGAAAGAGGGGAAAATTCATTTGAAAAATCATAGTAGAAGTTGAAGAAAAAGTTTTTACTCTGAGGTGGTAATGTTGATCTTAGTTCATTGTGCGAAATCTACCGTTTATTCAGAATAGAGCATACAACTTGGTTTGATATTATTTTTCAAATGCCTGGAAATAACTAATAAAGTATCTAAAATAAATAGTGCTCGATCGCTATACATTCTAGTACTCGAGAAATTAACATTACACTGGTTTTGTTTAAAAAAAACGTTGATCCGAAAAAAACCTAACCTTACCCAATTTCACACATTTCTTCACAGTTTTCCATGTTTAATCGTAGTGTACACTAAAAAAAAGTAGTAGTAATCACTTTGAAGTCGATTTTCTTCTATTCCGAGTGTACTTTTATTGCTGATATCTATTTGTACTATTGAATAAACGATAAAAATGTTGCAAATCACTACTGCCGATATGAACATTTCCGACAGAATCCTCCTTTTCTTGGTTCCATTTTTCATTGGCAGGTGTCGCTACCGGTAAATCAGCTTTGCGACAATGTGCCAAATGGGTCCGCTTCTGATCAACCCTAGACCTTCATTCTGAATGACACGATCGACTTCTAAACTTTCACACATTCCATAGAAATCCAACAACACCGACAATGACATGCAGACGGCGCTGCGATCGGTTAACAGGTTGGCATCGTTAAATTTTCTGGCGGTAAATTCACAGTATCCAACGCTCGAGCATCTTTAGTTTCGTGGATCAATATTATTCAATAAATAGCACTCTCACAACTAAACACATACTTGTGACACCTGCACTTCATTTCAAGCAAATTTTTAACTATACGTAGCAAACAGCACATTGAAATTGTACTTTTTGAGAGCAGCACCAGGACGCCACATCGTACTCCCAGTGATGCCAACTTTCCTCCTCGATGTTCATTATATCTCGAGCATCAAAAAACTAACGCCATGATTGTTCCAGCTACCTGTTGCGTTTTCAGATGATTTTCCTCGTCTGACTGCTGATATGACTCCGGAGAAAACCGGTGGATCCATCATTCGTTCACTGTTTCAAACCAACGCAAGAAATCATTTTTATTTCGAATAAACAGTGCCGACCAACTCTCTGAATCGTATATGCGTTGTTGGTTTTGTTTGATTCGGCCTTTTTCAATCCCAGATTTTCGCGTAGAAGCACTTGAAGTTGACCCTACCCAAAGACATCATATTAACAAGATATCCAGCTCTCACATTTCCCGAACAAATCATTGGCAACATCCTTTTTTGCGAGCATGTCGCCCCCAGACGAGCCCGCATCGAATCTTATACATAGAAGTAGGGGAGAAAAATGTCAAATTCGTGCGCGCCAAAATAGCAGGGTTGCGCACCCATACAATTGACATGATATGTTGAATGTGATGCCGTGCGATGGCGTTGCTGAACTGAAGATTGACTTCGCTCCAAGCTGACAGGGTCTGCCCTACCTCAGCTCACCAAATCTCACCCACTTTGATTTTGCGTTCATCCATCACGATTGCCAAAACTTGTTTAATTCTTCCCGGATGACCGCTTCATTTGGCCACGTTTTAAATCAGAATACCAATATTTGTTCTTAATTGATCCAAAAGAAGGTAACCAACGTGATCTGTCACTCGTCTATCAAAACTGTATCGCAAATTTAACTACCCCTCAGTAACTGGTAATGTCAAAACGAAATTGCTGGAAACAATTTTGAAACTGACTGCACAGGTTGATAAATTATTGATTTTTAATAACAGTTACCATAACCTTGGTTACTGCTTAGTGAAGACTTGAGAAATGTCAGTCAGTTTCGAACCTGGTTGTTATATTGCTCAAGTGTTTGTTAAAACTACTCTGGGTCAGTTTCAAGCGAAAACGACACAAAAAGAAGGTTTGTTTGACATTACAAATATCATCTCTGGGTTAGCCCCGGGACTTTTTGGACAATGTATTATGTAACAGCAGCGACTGGACTGTTTATGGATCATTTTTGTGCGCCGTTCGATTCGCGTGAGACACATTCTGATCGAAAATCGTATGTTTCTTCGTATTCTAGGGAATGCAGCGTGACCATGAAGAGTAGTGGATGAACGAGTTCGTCACCTTCCATCGTCAGCGTAACTAAAATTCTCAAAGAAATAATTTCGAAAATTCGTTGACATCAATAAGTTAAGATAATCACGACAAAGCTAGTTTACTTTATAACAATGCAAGACCCCATGTTTCAAAAGTCTTATTTGAAAACACTAAAATAACCCATTCACCAGAAATTGTTTCATCTGATTTCCATTTGTTACAATCCAAGGTGCAAGACTTGTCAAAGAAGTTCTTCGAAAACAACGGAATGACCCAATTTTTTTTTATAAAAAATTTTTATTCAGGCCAATTTCCGTTACGTGGTCGAATAAGCCATGTTTTTATTAGATAGAGTAATTTTTTGCCGCTGAATCTCGTTGTCACCCTTTTTCTAGGGGGAGAGGAGCTTCCATTTTTATCTTGAGATGATTGAGGGGCACTTTGTCCGTGGCTCGTCTCGTCCTCCATTGCCGCATCGGTGCTATCGTTGTTGGTTTCCGTTTTCCCTTTGTTTTCCCTGTAATTCGCAGTCTTGGGTTCGTTGTTAATTGCTGTAGACGCGTCTTGTTGTGCATTAATTGCAGTTGCTGATTGGTTTGATGGTGCAACATAAGTACTGCGCTCACTAGTTTCCGTTGTTCAGCGGTTGTCCTTGTTTTTTGTTTGAAGATGTTCTTTTCGCAGTTTCAGTGCAAGGTTTGCCGTAGTGTGCAGGTTGTTCACAAAACTGACATGTAACCGGTTGATTTTCATACGTAATCAGCGTTTTACACGGATGTATCCCGTCTTGATCACAAATAATGTTAGATGGAATTGCTTTACGTAGTTGCATACGTACCACTCGCACGCCATTCCGGATACCCGGAAAAAAATTCCGCCATACTTCCCTTTCGATGGAAAGAACTTCACCGTACTCCGACATACTTTCCCGAACAAACTGATCGCTCGTCTGCGGGGGAAGGTCATGCACGCGTACTTCTATGGTATTGTCCACTAAGTACACAGGGATTTTATATTTAACATTATTATGATGAACACTGTGCACCCCGTTTTTAACCGAAGCAAATGCAATTGCATCTCTTTCACGTTTGAATATAATGTACACACAGTTAGACGCCTTGTTGAATTGAATTTCACTTATATCACTTTAGATGGATTTTTTCCTTAAGCAAGATTTCAATTTCAGTTGCTGCTAGTCTAACTTTGCAGCGCTTGAAATCTATACAAATTGAATTCGGTCTTGTTGGCCAAGTTTCAGGTTTTGTCAAATCGTATTTGACCATTCCGTACACTCTATTGTTCACCACACTGTATTGTCTTTGTTTCTATCGTCTCAACCGTAAACAATTTTCGACTGTGTCGAATGAGATGCGAGCACGAACTGCCCCAAAATTTGAATCGATTCATTCATAGAATCTAAAGCTTTTTCCTCGCAGTTTTCTAGATTTACCAGAAAAATTGCAAAAAGTAGTGGATAACGACAGACAACACATTGAATAACTGTACTCTGAAAATAAATCACAAAATTTTGCAAAAAAAATCACAAAATTTTGCAAAAAAAAACACTGCGAATTGATTCAAACTCCTGATAAATTTGTCAGAGAAGCGCATTAAGTAAAAAAAAACTACAAATGTATCCTTGTCTAACGAATCGTCACATGAGAAAAGGTGATAAAGGACGCGGACGACATAAGCTCTCCACCACAATTGTTTTATTACGATTACGATTCGTTTACATAATTAACTCAACAACACAATTCATGAAAAAAAACTACAGAGCTAACGTCTTTCAAGTTGCACCAAATGCTCGCTTTCGAGTCGCAAAATCGCATCGAATTTGAATCGTAATTCTTCCTCCCGTAACTTTGTCTGGAATCGAAATTTCTTTACCATCGTCACCATCATGATCTTCATGCTTATGTAAGCATACCGTAAGCCTGGAAGAAGAAAAAATATTTGAGGACAGTTGTTTCATTCAAAGGTTGAATATAGTCAACCCAAGCAATTCCTAGAACCGCCGCTAAATGCCAGAAACGCGAACGGATGTCTATCTTTAGATCTTGCAGCGGAGAATCGTTCCGGATCAAACTTTGCCGCATCCGCTCCCCAAACATCCTCACGTCGATGCAAGCTATATATGTGGATCATCACCATAGTGTTGGCAGGAACTTTTAAATCACCGACCAGAGTATCATTAACATTTTGACGACCAATGAGCGGGGCTACGGGATATAATCTAAGTGCCTCTTTAAGAACCATTTCCATGTACTCAAGCTTTTTCAACGAGTCTAGCGTAAACTCGGGCTCACTAGACGGATAGACCTGCATGACCTCGTCGTAGAGCTTCTGCTGCACGTCCGGATAGAAGGCCAGCAACAGACAAGCGTATGAAATGGCGGTTGCGGATGTGTCCGTACCCGCTCCGATCATGGTGTACACGTTCTCGATTATTTCCCTGTCAGTAAATTTTTTTATCTTATTGGTAAACATTTCATCCACAAATATTTGTGGCTTCTTGAACTCCCCATCCTCGTCAACAGGTTTCTGTTCTACGTTTTTAAGACGAGTGGCGATGCCATCGACTATCTGTGAATAGAAATTGCAATAATAGAAACAGTAATCACAATAATCTTTTCGAGAACATACTCTCAAAATCAGGCGATCCATATAGTTTCGTAGAGCAAGGTACTCTCGGTATAAACCGGAACAGTGATAAACAGCATCCAGGTAGTGGTGAACACTCAGAATCCTCCGCGAAGATAAAAAGAAATATCTGAAATAGATATGTTATGTCGATTAACCGAAAGAAACAACAAACGTCAAAATTTTCGGGTTTCGGGTTTCGCTATTTTTATCGGGTTCGGGTAAAATTTATTTTTATCGGAAAAATTAATCTCGGATACGGGTCAAAATTTTTTATTTTTGCTTAGGTACCGGTCGGGTTCATGTTTAAAAAAATGCTTAGTGAAAGTTGTACCGATTTTAATGGTTTGTTCGAGAAGGGTATCAAACTTGTATCAAAACTTCAAAACAAAACAAGTTTCTTACGAGGGACTATACTGGCTATACACAATCCCTCGTCCAGTCATCAATTCGTATGATGCCTTGATGCTCCCTCCCCTTAGGTCCCCGTAAAAATGTTGTATATTAACATAATATAATACAATGTAATACAGTAGCATTTGCCAAAAGGGAGGAGGGGGGGAGGGTTCGAAGGGAGTATTCGCTCCGGACGTAACATTTGCAAGGGGCTGCAAAGTTATCTTTGGGATCGTTTTTTTTGCTCGTCGAAGATCTTTGCGGATTTCCGGATTTTGGCTCACTTTTTTCAAGATCTTTGCGAATTGTTTTTTGCTCACTAATCCAAGGATGGGGCCGGCAAAACTCTTATTTTGCCCCGGGCGCCAAATTTCCTCGGTACGCCACGTATGATATGATATAAAAGAGATAAAAAATGCATAATATATTAGGTGTACAACTTTGCTTCCGCCGTTTTTTTCCAAAATTTATTGCGAAAAAGTGCTTACAGATGTATTATTCAAAGTGTTGTCCGTCGCTAGCGACAACTTTCTCCCATCTTTCCGGAAATTTTCGGATCCCGGCTCGAAAAAAGGAGTCCTTTTTTGACGCTATCCATGAAGTAATCCATTTTTCCAACTATTCGAAGGATTGAAAATGTTGATCTACCAGACCGTGTGCCATCGAACAGAAGGGGCGAGATTTGGGGAATACGGCGTGTGGGGCAAGACTTCCCATTTCAGCGTTTCCAGGTACTTTTTGACCACTTTTGCGACGTGAGGCCAAGCATTGTCGTGTTGGAGGATTACTTTGCCATGTCGCTCTTGATACTGTAGCCGCTTTTCTTTTAGCGCGCGACTAAGGCGCATCAGTTGCGTTCGTTAGCGATCTCCTGTGATGGTTTCACCCGGTTTTAAGAGCTCCCCGGGTAGGTGTAAATAGCAAACAAAGGTCAAAATAATAACAAATTTTACCATCATATTCTGGCTTGATGTTTCTGTGTTGTCAGAGTGATACTTGATATTTTCGTGATATTTCATCAAGGGATCAAGACATTGTACAATATCTGTTCAACATCAAAATTAGTTATAATATCTTATTTCGTTATTGATGAGCTATTTCAATTTCATTAAGTAAATTGACCCAGTAGTTTTATCTTCAAATAAAATACCATTTAATAAACTGCATCAGAATTTGATAAGAGAAATACTTAAGATATTACTCTATTCTAAATGCTAGAATATAAAATAATGAACAAATTCATCTTCTATAAATATTTTGTTCTTGGTTTAATATTACAATGACAGAAATTTTTATTTTGTTGCTATTTTCTCATGCAGGCTTTGTTATGATTTTTGATATTTTAACTCTTATTTCAAACTAAATAATGTTAATTTCTACCATTGAGATGTTTGATTTTAATGACAGAATTTGGTATTGGTTTGCAAATCACTTCTACCCGGGTCGTAGTAAATTGTTATTCATCTTTGAAGGTTTTTTCTCTTCCACCATAGTTTTTGTCTTCGACATCGAAATCACTCCCGACACGTTCTTTTACTCAGAGCAGCATCACCGTAAGTTTCTGAAAGCATTCGATGCGCTTCAGTTGCAATTTTTTTCGAATTGTAACAGGAAAGTAAAACTTCCCGCAAACGGCAAGAATTGGGCACATAAACAGACATTTTCGAGCGTGAATAATACGAAAACTAGAACAACTGTCACTTAAAAACGGCGATGACAATTCGTAAGGCACTGTACACACTCACTTTAATGGCATTATCATCTATGTATTTTAACCAGCCTCAGCCGGTACAGCTACCTATCGGAAAACGGCGGAAGCATAGTTGTAGACCTGATAATATACGATAACATAATTCATCATAGCGCCACATACACCATTTCATAAGTTCCTCAGATACCCTGACGTTCTGGTCCGCTCGTTCGAATTGTTTTAGTTTTGTAAGTAAATTTATTGAGAAAATGTGTGTGCTCGATTGGCGTCACCCGGTGGATACGTACTCCCTTACAATGCCATCACTATCACGTACATGCGACATAAAATATGCAACTGATGATCAAATTACAACGCAATCAGGGCCGGTGACACATGTTATGCCCAGGTAGGTAATTTTTCGTACCGGGGGTAACGACCCACTATTATGAATTATTAAAATTATATTTATCCCTTTCGGTATTCTGTTTTGAAACATATTAAATATATGCATATTTAAGTGCAGAATACGACATAAAGCTATTGTGGAGTTGTTGGAACTGTTGCCGTAAGACTACCCACACGGAAAAGCCAGCGATCGCAAAACAACTAAAATATTAGTTTGTTTTTCTAATTTTGATTGGTTAAAATTTGGTACAACTAATCGACTGTTGTTTTAACTAATCTGTCATTTTTGATTTATCGTGCTGGCAGCTTAGCAACGACACCCAACAAAGACACGCACCACAAACAAGTAATGAAACGTTTCAGTTGAGCAATGCCAAACAGCCTGAGCGAACAATGAAACGTTTCAATGAGGTGTCACTCGTGCAATTGAGCAAAGACACAATCCCAGCAAAGTTACTTGTATGCATGAAAGCAAAAAAATGTCTCAGTTCTTTCAATCAATTATTCAGTTATTTGAACTTAAGACGTCAATTACAATGAATATTTTTGGCATTAAAAATGCCTTACTCTTCACTATATGGGGCCGGGTGTCAATTAAAAGTTTCAAAAATAGTCGCGTAACCTTTTTGTGTCATAATTTTGAACGTTAATAACTCGGTCATTTGTTGATGGATTGATATAATTTAACAACCAATCGATTCGGAAACTTTTAACTTAAACATGTATGACGACGTCGTTTCAGTATTTCAATAGCATATTATTGAAAAAATGGTTGGAATCGACCTATGTTTTCATCCACCAATCCCTGCTGTAGAAAATGACGTCAACTTCTTGTTCGGCATAGGAGGCTTTGCGTCATGTATAAAAAACACCGCATCGTTATGCGTAGTATGAAGAGAAATCTATAAATATAGGCTGCACAATATTTCTTTGCCTAGTTGATGTTTGACTGTGAATGAAACAAGTAGCTTTTCCGGTGAGCTGATGACTGGATTGTATATGCGTTCACTTGCTGGATTGTCGCTTTTGCATTATGTGTTGGTGAAATTTCCTGTTGTCTGTGCAACACCGTGTTCGCTTGAGTATCTTATATATCATTTAGCTATTGAAGAACCGAATCAGCGTGGTTACCGATTCTTTTGAAATATCCCATGTATTTTTAGCAATTTTTGGTCGATTTTGTCATTAAAAATGCCTTACACTTCGCTTCCCGAGGCTGGGTGTTAATTTAAAACATGCAAAACTAATCGCGTAACATTTTTTATAATTTTGAACGCTTATAACTCAGTCATTTGGTGATGGATTTATATAATTCAACAAACAATCGATTCGGAAACATTCAACTTCAACTTATGAGACAACGTCATTTGAATATTTCAATTGCATACCATTGAAAAATTGGTTTGAATTTTTCCTCGATGATTTGTTAATGGATTTTTCTAATTTAAATGACTCCAAAGCTTCAATATTGTAAGCTTAAAAATGTTTTAATTTGTCAACGGATCGGTTTGCATACTTAAATCTCCATTCCCAAACGAACAAAACGTGACCATGTGACTGAACAAGTTGTTGTCCCACCAGGAATTAAACGCTTCAAAAGGTTCAAAATTAAATTCTGAAACTTATCTAAAAGTGGTCTTCTCGGTTTAGTAGTATAAATGTTTTCCACAGGCTCACATATAAAGTACAATTAGATGCAATATCATATAGTATCAAAGATAAACTCAAGGTAAGTTTACCTACGATTTTACATGCATCGTTTGAATAGGAACCCTCGTAGAATTTGGTTAACCGCCAGTTTCAGTTCAATTATTATTTGCTTCAAAACAATAAGCGTCTAATGGCTACACGCGTTGTAACTATGACAATGTTCATTCATGTGTTAATAACATCAAGTTACAATATGAACAAAATTTCGGAATATTGTTACGTATCTATTTCGTATATTCCTAATATGCCGAAGCGAAAATCAATGTAAATAACTAATTATTTTATGCGGACTGTTTCACATGTTTTCTTCCTCGTATTGTTACCATATTATTCACCGACACTTTCCGAAGATTTTCGACGATTTTGAAGGATTAATGAAATTACACCATTACTGAGTGTAAAGGTGTAATAACAACATTTTTCGTTAAAATATATAAAATCTTCTCTTGGATCGATTAACTGTTTAAAAAATTAATAAGTTTGTACGTTACTCGAAAATTATTATCATAAAATAAAATAGTTTTATTTGTTCACGTTCAAATCTTTAGGTTGTTTGTATCTAAAATTGAGATTTAAAGTAACTTTGAAGTGTAGTGAAGTTTAGTGTATCATCATCATTATCATCTTTATTTTTGTATATATTATGAAGACCCTAGAAACGTTTCATTTTTAATGTTATTGTGCTCGGTCGTGTCTTGATTACAACCCTCTAATTTTTTACTGTTAGCCTCTTCGCGGGGCAGTTAATCGTTCACTGCTTGAACAACGAAATTTTACCTAATTAACTGCTTATATCTTTATCACTATCATAGGGATGCCAGGTCATTTTTTCAAAAATCTGTGATCAAGCCAAAAACCTGTCTGTGAAAATCTGTGCCCGTTTTCCGTACCATAATAGCATACCGTACCATAATCTGTGTCATTTTTTAAATCTGTGCAGAAAATTGAAAATCTGTGAAACACAGATTAATCTGTGAACCTGGCATCCCTACCAGGATATAGAAATGTACCAAAAGATTACAATTCTCAAAAGGGAACTCATCAGAAAAATGGTCACAGGGAATTAGGAAATTTTTCCTTCACTTGCAGAATGGCTCGCTGGTAAACCTAATGCTACAAAAACACTTTCAAGAAAATACAAATAGTACCACTTCACTTTAGCAGCAAATTTTTAAGCGTTAAGCGGTTTTTTTAACATTGACATGAACTGTCCTAGAATACATTACTCTCAGATGCAACAGATATTTGCAGTAATTTTGAAACTATCTGAACGGAGATCCCGCAGATCATAAAATTACAATATTGTAATTGTTGTTTCACGCCCTGGTTGTTTCAACTGAAATGTTGTTGATTTAACTAACATGTCAGTCTTTTGTGTTCCGTATAAACTTATTGGTGTCAGCGAACACCAAAGAGTCCAACCGCTGATGTTCATAACAGATTGTTCAAAAAGTCCCAGGACTAACCCAGAGTTGACGTTTGTAATGTCCAAACAACCTCATTTTCCGAAAGTACCAACCTTCAGATGACATGTGTCAAATTTTCTCGTTAATCGAACCTACCGACATAAGGAGTGTATCGAAAATAAGCTATCCACAAATTTTTCTTTCAAATTATGACAAAAAACGATATTTTATTCAAACTAAAAATTGATCCTTTATTGTACGAGGTTAAACTTGAGCATAATGAAAACCGAATGAAATCTAAGTTATTCCTTCACGAATTTTCGAACTTTTGATCAAACGCTCATCATCAAGTTCCGGACAAGTGTTGCATTGCATTTTTTGGACACTTTAGTCCAAAATTTTTTGAACTCCTGCAGGTTCCCTGCTGCCTCACCAGTCTTCTTGAAGACCCTCTTCATGATTCCGTAGTAACGTTCGATGGGTCGAAGCTGAGGGCAATTTGATGGATTGATATTTTTCTAAACGAAATTTATACCCTTTTCCGCAAGCCAACTGAGAGAGGTTTTGGCATAGTGAGCCATAGTAAAAAATGGTTGACCTCAAACCACAGGAACATATTGCTTGCCATACCAGTACCTTTCAATCGAATTTCTCCACTTGAATCGACATTTCCGCATCGCTCACATCCTCCCCAACGACAACAGTGAAGTATTGTGGACCTGGAAGGGTTTTTGAGTCCACCTTCACATAAGTCTCATCGTCCATCAAAATGCATGCATCCGGACACTGCAAAAGACGCGAATACAATTTCCGGGCCCTTGTTGCTGCTCGCTTCTCGCTTTCTGGATCTTCAGGTGATTTCGCCTCTTGATACGCTGGATCATTTTGACACTCGTTCCTATTTTTTTTGGCCAAATCACGTATTGACATTGATTTGTTCTTCATGATTAGAGATACCACTTTCTGGTCCAGTTTCGGGTTGAAAGAACCGGGTTTTCTGCCTCTTCCTGGTAGCTCATCCAAAGAATAGTGTTCTCCAAACTTAATAATGATGGTTTTAACACTGGCATGATGAATTTCAAACCGCTTCGCCAATTTTCGCATAGTAATACCCTTCTCAGTTAGCCATGTGTTCAGAACCTTAATTTTCACTTCCTTTTCAATACGCGACATTTTGAAAACGCAGAATTTCAACCGCACATACAAGTAAACAAACGAAAGCTGACAGCCAAACGTACAGCATGCTGTGATCTGAGCATAAAAAAAACCATCACAAATACATGCGTACAACACAAATGTATGTGGATAGCTTATTTTCGATACACTCCTTATAGGGTTCGCCATGTAACTTTTGTTTTTTAAACATGCAATAAAACACAAACGGTTCATCCGATTATTTTTTCATATTAAACTGCAATCCTTCCGGTTAATTGTGGAATATAATTTCATTCAAATGGCTGCCTCGGCTGGCCTTGCAGTACGCCATACGGTCGGTCCCGTTTTTTAGTACATTTTCGATTGTATGCAGCTTTTTTTCAGCTATGGCTGCACGAATGTTGTCCTTCAAGGCTTGAATTGTCTCTGGCTTGTCCACATAACACTTATCTTTGACAGCCCCCCAAAGATAATAGTCTAACGGTGTCATATCACAGCTCCGAGGTGGCCAAACGACATCCGAATTTCGACTTATAATTCGATCTTCGAAGACTGTGCGCAGACGATCGATCGTAGCGTTGGCTGTGTGGCATGGAGTGCCGTCTTGTTGGAATCAAATGGTGTACAAGTCTTCCTCTTCAAGTAACGGGAAGAACAAATCGCTAATCATGGCGCGGTAGCGCTCGCTATTGGCCGTAGCGGCGGCTTCTGCCTCATTTTCGAAGAAAAATGGCGCAATGGTGCCGCCAGACCAAAATCCGCACCAAACCGTCACTTTCTGAGGATGGATCGGCTTCTCCATGATAACGTGCGGGTTTTCCGCAAAGCAGCATTCAGACCGAGAAAGTCGTCCGAAAACGCAACAGTTAAGTCGTTAAGAGAGACAGTTAGTCGTTAAGAAGAGACAAAGTAACAATAACATGATGAGTAGCGGTGAGTGGAGTGCACTGAACATCGCTTACAAACTAGGCTAAACAGCAAGTACGTTGTGACTCTGGACACATAAGCAACAATTCGAACAAACCTTTCATTCCGATGTTCAAGTTGTATATAGAGATTGAGAAATACATCCACACAGTGAATAAGTAATTGTGTATTGCTGTCGCAAGCAGAAAGTGGCAACTTCTGGTAACTTGATACTTTCTGGTCTACCAGAGACTTGAGTGATGATACATTGATGAGATGCTTAAGCTTGACTCCTCTGGCTGAAGGTTTCTAAAAGATTTCTGCTTTCTGTTTAATATCTTTACATCCTTGCTCTACCTTGAGTACAAGCATTCGATAGTTTTGATTTTATTTATTCCTCGTTACAATAAAAACATGCTTGGTCTTATAAATAATAACAATATTACCATTGTTTTTCGCTCGAAATTAACCACCTTTGGAATTTTCGGGTGGGTAGTACTACCCACCGTACCCACCTCTTTCACCAGCCCTGAACGCAATTTAAATTAGCAATGAAACATGAACTGGTGGAAAATAATTCTTGCATTGCTGATGAATCGCTATTTGAAAAAACAAAAGTCAAATAAATTCAAATAAAAGGTCTTATGATTCCATACATAACTCCTGACTTTCATCCGGATCTGACTTCCAGTTCCGTAATTACAAGGTGCATATATGCGGTGGTATGGAAGAGGAAAACACAACACCGTTTCTACGAACGAAGCACGCTGTGTGCGATTTTGTACACGCGATAAAAGCGAAAACCATAAACGAAGTTCGGTTTTGTGCTTGTGCTTTCAAGTTTTCAACCGTTTTGAAAAAAAAAACAGAATCACGGCACAAGCACCAATATCTGTTCCCGGTGTGTGTAGAGACAATTCATAGCTCCCCTTCGAGATGTGCTCCCGAAAGGAAGAAAGAATTTCCATTTCAGTTTATTAGAAAAGACATTCGCTTCGAAACTACATGCCTCGTGATGTATACGAAATTTTTACAGCCGGTAGTACAGCAATACCGGTGGTGTAGAAAACTGTAAATAATATTTACATATATGCTGTGACCAAAATTGACCAATTCAATTACAAAGTAGGTTTTATGTAACTGAATTAAAATAATACCCTGTTTAGCTTGAACTTCATATACAAAAGTAACGGAAGTGCAAAATTTCACCGAAGTAGAGTAAGTCGAACAACTGGAATCAAAACAAAATTCAATATTGTTAGTGGGTATTGAAAATGGAACAAATTCCTAATAAATTCAACTAGCTTAAAACCAAACAAACTAGCCGTGACTGAGCCGGTCGAACTTTATTTCAAATAATTGTCTTATTATGCCATTTACACAAAAAAGTACGAAATTTTCGAAGCAGATTGTAAAACTATTCGAACTTGTAGGCCTGGCAATTTAATAAATCTAAAAATTTACTTTAACTGTGACAACTGGAATCGGGAGTCATTCCAGCTCCGGAAACAGTTATCCACAATGTCCAATATAAAACTTACATCCAAGGATGGCTTTTATCGTATCAAAGAACGCTCACTAGCAACTCTTCACACGATTGAATCAGTGCCATCAAAGAGAGACGGATATCATCGCAACAACAAAAACCCGACATGGCTCATTTAACATAGAATCGACACCAGTGCGAGAGCGAATTTCTCTCGATGACATTTCTGAGAATCAAAGGTTAGCACGCTGTGGGGATCCTCTCTGAAGCAACAAACGGTCGCTTATTCTCGTTTCGCGATCCGATTCTTTACAGGCAGTTGATAGTTGCGATAGAATCATTTTACTATTGCCGCTTATTCTAACTATGTGCATATCACCTTTGTATAAGTTGTGTCTTTGAAAATGTCTGTGAATGCTCCACACAAGGGTTTTAAAATATTGCACCTTAGTATGAGAATCATCGATTCGATTTTCTGCGATAATTGTCAACTTGCGATTCTCTCTTGGTAAATTCCACACAGCATCAATAATTATCAGACTGTAATTTTTTTAAGGGCCGTGAAATACTCAGAGTATGAAGTGGAGCGAAGAAATCTGGCAAAATTCTCTCACGGTTAATGCATTGAGAGAGTCGAGTTCTTGTAGCATCTTCTACCGGATTGGAAATGTTGTATACAATATAGATAGCAATATAGCAGCTTCTGTCAAATTTTCGGCAATCACCAACACTGCTTACATCGATTTTTCGTGAAATGTTAATAAGAAAGGCACCATTTCACCAATTGAATAGTGAATTAAAACAGGTTTCTAATTGACACCCGGTCCCGTAAAGTGAAAAGTAAGGCATTTAAAAATGCCAAAAAGGAAACATCTGAAAATCTTTACTGTTCTCGTTTCGTTGGCGACTAACCAAAGTGCTTGGTTTTCGATACCCATTACCAATGAAGGTTATTTGATTTTGTTTTGTGGTTCAATATATAAATTTCAGTGCAAGTGCCAAATGCATATTCTACGAATAATCCCATACTAAATCATCTTTGAAAATTTGATGATTCCGGCATGTTACCAACCTCAGATTGAATGTTACTCTAATAATTCACATTGATTTCTCGGTGATAGCCGGACTGATTTGAACTGACTTAAGCTACGATCAGACTAGCCAGTTTATCTGTCACAGTTTATCTGCCACAGACAAGTAATTTTTCGGCAGTTTGTATTTGGTCTGGCAATGTGATCACACTATTCACAGTTAAATGACTGCAACAGTCAAGTTTGACTGCCGACAGTCAATACTTTGACAGTTGTTATGTTTGGCTGTGACAGACTTTTTGAGAATGTCTGTATTGTGATTACATTGATCAGACAAATAAAACTGGTTACAGACTTAAATATAGGGAGTGGGCTGTTTATTACAGTTTTTCTGCACACAGTGATCACATTGTAATCAATTCAATTTTCGAACTAATGAACGAACGATAAGCTATTGGAAATTCGGTAAATATTTACAAAATCTAGAAAAAAAATTCAAATCAGTACATTTTCTGTTACCGTTCAGCATTTTTTAATTTGGAGTAATAAATACTTTTTTCATTAATTCATTATTTAATTTTCCATAACTATTTCATCCAAGTACAAAGCAAAACGTTCCAGTACTATGCACTTTATCGTGAAGGAGGAACTCGGAAAATTCAGTAGTAATTTCTATTAAGAATTCTACGAAATATGCGATAAGCTTCATTATTTCGACCGGAAATGACGAGATTGACAACGCGGTTCGGTGAGAAGTTAGTACACGTGGTTGAGAGATAGAAGTGGTGTCTAATAC
This sequence comes from Malaya genurostris, assembly GCF_030247185.1. Lineage (NCBI taxonomy): Eukaryota > Metazoa > Arthropoda > Insecta > Diptera > Culicidae > Malaya > Malaya genurostris. The sequence goes on from NC_080571.1 coordinate 61,741,371, forward strand.
TCGTTAATCGATTTCGATCGATTTTAAGTAGTTTTTTTTTTGTAAAATAAACAATATATGTAAAGAACTAAAGAGCCGCAGCATCATGTCCATAGAGCCTTGGGCTATCCTGATTCCCGGCTTCCTGTTCCTGAAATAGTGGTCATATACTCAAAAATGGAACTCACTCACTTTTCGTAGAGGTTACTTGACCGATATTCACAAATTTAGGTTCAAATAAAAGGCCAAAACTCCTGAGTTTCTAAACTTTGCGCGGATGCAAGTGTTTAAAATTTCATTTTTGCCATTTCTAAAATTATGAGTATTTAAAATTTAAACCGTCGTTTAAAGTAAGATGGCCGAATCATATAAAATCTTATAAAATTTACTAAAATCAATACATTTTGTAAGTCATGTTAACAGATGGTCATTCGAATCGACTTCATTTACACCGGTTGCAGAAGTACCTGCAATAGCAAAACTGTTTCATTTTGTTGGTTGTTGGTTGTGCTAATTGATTTTTTGTTGTTTTCTTTCAAAAAGCAATAATAATTATTTCGAAGAATACCACATATATGAGAATGTGAGAATATGAGTAATACGAGAAAGCCATCAATACACCACTAGGTGGATTAAAACAGGTTTTTTATTACTCTCCGGTTTCTACACATTGGAAAAAAATTGATCACGAAACCAACCCTCTTGGGGAAAACCACGTGTACTCACTTCTCACACTGGTGCTGGGACGTTTTGCTTTGTGTTTGGATGAAATAAGTTTTTGGTTTATTATAGAATCTGTGGCAGACAACTTCTGCACAACAGTTTCAGAAACAGTCCAATTTGTCTGTACAGTCATCAACTGTTTGTCTGTCAACTATTATCACACTGTGATTACATTGTCACAGATAATCTGCACACTTTGACTGCATACAGATGGACAGTCAAGCCGATTTTGACTGCTTGCAGACAATTGCGAACCGATTACACTATGATACAGTCAAACTGCACAAATTTGTGCAGATAAACTGGCTAATGTAATCGTACCTTTAGAATCAAACGAAAAGTAATATATGGGGTATTAGAAAAACGGCTATTGAATTTTATTACGAATCCCGGAGATTTCGCTCAACCTGGAATACCGTTTTGATACTCAAGGAGAAGGGAGAGAAATCTAAAAAACAATAGGTGATTGACTAAAGCTCGGTTGATCCCATTGGCTTCCAATTATCTCATGCACTGCTAATGAATCGATCGTTTCGATCTGCAGCATTGCCATATTTCCAATGCTACCGAAACAAATAATTGCTCCGATGTACAAAGGCCTCGACATTATATATGCTGGTATTCTACATTAGGTCAAATTCATCAAATACTACAAGAATATACATTAAGTAATACTACTTAACACATCAAATTTTGTGAGACGTCAAAAGTGAAATTAACGATTTTGACGATGTACGGAAATGTTCAACGAGGAAGTACGATTAAGTGTTGTTTTCTAAAGGGTGATTTTTTAAGAGCTTGAGAACTTTTTTAAACAATAAAACGCATAAAATTTGCAAAATCTCATCGGTTCTTTATTTTAAACGTTAGATTGGTACATGACATTTACTTTTTGAAGATAATTTCATTTGAATGTTGACCGCGGCTGCGTCTTAGGTGGTCCATTCGGAAAGTCCAATTTTGGGCAACTTTTTCGAGCATTTCGGCCGGAATAGCCCGAATTTCTTCGGAAATGTTGTCTTCCAAAGCTGGAATAGTTACTGGCTTATTTCTGTAGACTTTAGACTTGACGTAGCCCCACAAAAAATAGTCTAAAGGCGTCAAATCGCATGATCTTGGTGGCCAACTTACCGGTCCATTTCTTGAGATGAATTGTTCTCCGAAGTTTTCCCTCAAAATGGCCATAGAATCGCGAGCTGTGTGGCATGTAGCGCCATCTTGTTGAAACCACATGTCAACCAAGTTCAGTTCTTCCATTTTTGGCAACAAAAAGTTTGTTAGCATCGAACGATAGCGATCGCCATTCACTGTAACGTTGCGTCCAACAGCATCTTTGAAAAAATACGGTCCAATGATTCCACCAGCGTACAAACCACACCAAACAGTGCATTTTTCGGGATGCATGGGCAGTTCTTGAACGGCTTCTGGTTGCTCTTCACTCCAAATGCGGCAATTTTGCTTATTTACGTAGCCATTCAACCAGAAATGAGCCTCATCGCTGAACAAAATTTGTCGATAAAAAAGCGGATTTTCCGAATGGACCACCTAAGACGCAGCCGCGGTCAACATTTAAATGAAATTATCTTCAAAAAGTAAATGTCATGTACCAATCTAACGTTTAAAATAAAGAACCGATGAGATTTTGCAAATTTTATGCGTTTTATTGTTTAAAAAAGTTCTCAAGCTCTTAAAAAATCACCCTTTAGATGAAATAACCACTGCGGAGACATCGCGAACAATGCAATGCAAAAGGCTTGCGGGGAATAAGACCTATCAAAAACAACATTTGATTTTAACAGAATGTTCAATGAAAGCCCGTTCAAAGCGTGGAAGACGTTGTAAATTTTGACGAAAGTCTGCGAAAAATTCGATCTTCAAAAGTCTACAAAACAGACTGCAACAAAAAAATGTCTGCAGCACTGCGCAAGAAATCTGCAGATACGCAGACATTTTTTCATCATTCATCTTTAACCACCGTATTCGCTTGAATTGGCTCCGTGTGATTTCTGGCGGATCTTCAAACTCAAAACATCAACAGTCAACGCGTTTCCTTTCCCGACAAAGTGCATTTTGTCGGGAGGCGATCACATCGAATTAGATTACTTTTTTCAGGCGCAGTAATAAAAGACTAGAAATTGTTCTGGTCCGGAACCATGGGTTGTTTTGAATCATTTGTTTTATCTGTCATTATTTCATTATTACATCGTATTATTTTCAGCGCCATCTCATTTTGATGTGGAACACATCTTTGTTTTCTTCAGAAATTCATGGGAAAATACAATTAGAAATGTGGTCAGATTTCGAACAATTACAGCTCAGTCAATTTTGTATCAATTATTAAGAATATTTAACCTTTTGATTAAAATATTTCTATGTATCGATTTGAACGTGTTTTCAATTATATATGATTAAAATTTTGATTAAAAGCGAGTAGTACTCTATTTTGTCTGCTAAAAATATGAGACATGCTTGCTCACTGGATTTTCCTAACGAAGACGATCGTTTTAATTGGTCATTCAATTCAACAGCGAAAATGTGGATGCACGCGAATCTATAAAAATAAGCGCAATTATTTCTATAGCTACGGTATCACATAAAACATGTCAGATAAATCACACGTTGGTTTGTTTTGATTGTCATGCGAGTTCCGATAGAATGCTTTCTTATGTCGCTTTCACCTGAGAAATCCGCAACTGCCCCAGAGTAAATCTTGAGATTAATTTCTAATTTAAATATGACAAACTCGGTTTTTGATAAGAAAAAGTTTATCGCTTCAACCGAAACCGCAGAATAATAGGAAATATAGCGTCCACAATTCGCTATCTTACACAATCACATAAGAAACTAAACTCAAAAAAAAAAATAACTGCATGCATGCAACACTTGAGCACAAACTTGGTGAAAAGAAGCTTGAATATCGAAATCCGTTACACTAGTAAGCACATAGATATAACTCCATATAAAGGGTGATTTTTTAAGAGCTTGAGAACTTTTTTAAACAATAAAACGCATAAAATTTGCAAAATCTCATCGGTTCTTTATTTTAAACGTTAGATTGGTACATGACATTTACTTTTTGAAGATAATTTCATTTAAATGTTGACCGCGGCTGCGTCTTAGGTGGTCCATTCGGAAAGTCCAATTTTGGGCAACTTTTTCGAGCATTTCGGCCGGAATAGCCCGAATTTCTTCGGAAATGTTGTCTTCCAAAGCTGGAATAGTTACTGGCTTATTTCTGTAGACTTTAGACTTGACGTAGCCCCACAAAAAATAGTCTAAAGGCGTCAAATCGCATGATCTTGGTGGCCAACTTACCGGTCCATTTCTTGAGATGAATTGTTCTCCGAAGTTTTCCCTCAAAATGGCCATAGAATCGCGAGCTGTGTGGCATGTAGCGCCATCTTGTTGAAACCACATGTCAACCAAGTTCAGTTCTTCCATTTTTGGCAACAAAAAGTTTGTTAGCATCGAACGATAGCGATCGCCATTCACTGTAACGTTGCGTCCAACAGCATCTTTGAAAAAATACGGTCCAATGATTCCACCAGCGTACAAACCACACCAAACAGTGCATTTTTCGGGATGCATGGGCAGTTCTTGAACGGCTTCTGGTTGCTCTTCACTCCAAATGCGGCAATTTTGCTTATTTACGTAGCCATTCAACCAGAAATGAGCCTCATCGCTGAACAAAATTTGTCGATAAAAAAGCGGATTTTCTGCCAACTTTTCTAGGGCCCATTCACTGAAAATTCGACGTTGTGGCAGATGAAATTATCTTCAAAAAGTAAATGTCATGTACCAATCTAACGTTTAAAATAAAGAACCGATGAGATTTTGCAAATTTTATGCGTTTTATTGTTTAAAAAAGTTCTCAAGCTCTTAAAAAATCACCCTTTATTTGGGCCTTGATATATATGGCTAATAAGGATCGATCTAAGAAGACTCTCATACGATTGTGCATTCGAAAGTATGACGAATGATTGAACTTTTCGATTGAAAATATCGATCATTTGATATTATGGTTGCCTTGTTCCACATCAACAGCTCGAACAACCCCATGATGTTTACATTTCCAAAAGTGTTTTTGTATTTTAAAAATTACATTGTTTTCCGACAATTTTGCGTAGAACCAAAAAGGTAAATATTTTAAAATTGATCGTGTGTGAATCATATTTACACTCTAAACTCTCTCACTTTCTCTGACATTTGGTTTTCTGACGCAATGGCGGTAATTTTGTAGTACATACCCAGAAAAAAATAAGAATTTTACAGGTAACTTAATTCTAAAAATGATGTAATTCATAACTACTTAACATGACAAATAACGGAATATTCCATTCGTACATAATTTTACAGGATCCGAGTGTAATTTGCACTCGGCTACCAAGTGCCGCTGTATGGATTTATTTTTTTTTTTATAAAAATTTTTTTATTCAGGCCAATTTGCGTACAAGCTTTACGTGGCCGAATGAGCCATGTTTTTATTAGATAAAATAATTTTTTTACCGTTGGATCTCGTTGTCACCCTTTTTCTAGGGGGAGAGGAGCTTCCATTTTTATCTTGCGATGAGTGAGGGGCACTTTGTTCGTGGCTCGTCTCGTCCTCCATTGCCGCATCGGTGGTATCGTTGTTGGTTTCCGTTTTTTCTTCGTTTTCCTTGTAATTCGCATTCTTGGGTTGGTTGTTAGTTGCTGTAGACGCGCCTTGTTGTGCATTAATTGCAGTTGTTGGTGGGTTTGATGGTACAACAGGAGTACTGCGCTCACTAGTTTCCGTTGTTGGGCGGTTGTCCTTTTTTTTGTTTAAAGATGTCCTTTTTGCAGTTTCAGTGCAAGGTTTGCCGTAGTGTGCAGGTTGTTCACAAAACTGACATGTAACCAGTTGATTTTCATACGTAATCAGCGTTTTACACGGATGTATCCCGTCTTGATCACAAATGATGTAAGATGGAATTGCTTTACGTAGTTGCATACGTACTACTCGCACGCCATTCCGGATACCCGGAAAAAAATTCCGCCATACTTCCCTTTCGATGGAAAGAACTTCACCGTACTGCGACATACATTCCCGAACATACCCCTCGCTGGTCTGCGGGGGAAGGTTATGCACGCGTACTTCTATGGCATTATCCACCATGTACACAGGGATTTTATATTTAACATTGTCATGATCAATACTGTGCACCCCGTTATTAACCGAAGCAAATGCAATTGCATCTTTTTCACGTTTGAACATAATGTACACACAGTTAGACGCCTTGTTGAATTGAATCTCACTTACATCAGTAACGTTTAGATGCATTCGTTCCTTAAGCAAGATTTCAATTTCGGTTGCTGCTGGTCTAACTTTGCAGCGCTTGAAATCAACACAAATTGAATTTGGCCTTGTAGGCCAAGTTTCAGGCTTTGTTAAATCGTATTTGCCCATTTCGTACACTCTATTGTTCACTACACTGTATTGTCTTTGTTTCTATCGTCTCGACCGTAAGCAATTGTCGACTGTGTCTGATGAGATGCCAGCACGAACTGAGTATGGATTTATATGTATGGATTTATATGTATCAATTATTCATTAACCAGATATGTGCTTATGTGGCTCAGCCGATTAAATGGCGTGCTTTGTGATCTAATGTTTCTCTGTTTAAATCACGCTCTATTGCTAGTGATTCATACGACATACAACATACGACAACTGGTTTGTAACATAAGCGTCCTATGCGTTGAACCGCCAACCCGGGACAACTCTGTTTTGTTTCAAATCACTCAATTTTACATGTTCTTGAATATAAACATTAGGGATGGTCGGGTCTCGGGTATTTTAACCGAAACCCGACCCGTACCCGACGGGTTTTTGGTCGGGTACGGATAAAAATTTTTATTGTCAATCGGGTACGGGTAAAAAAATTTACTGCTCACTCGGGTACGGGTAATTTTTTTATTTCTGATCGATTACCCGACCATTTGTACTTCACATAAATATGTTTACACGTTGACGAGAATTTTTTATTGCAAAACAATTCTTCCGCAAAATAAACAATTTGATTCAAGGGGTTTTGACAACTGGCATATTTTTCCAGAAAAAACATTAAAACTGTGTAACTCATTTTTCTCGTAGATGGCTGAACCGATCTAAGATTAAAATGAAATCTAAGAATCATCTAAGATTCAATGAAAAGTTTTAATATTCTATAGAACATCTTGTTTTTCAATCAGATCCAACTTCCGGTTTCGGAGATACTGAGTGCTTAGTATAAAATTGTCTATTTCACAAAAATTAATCAGGTTTATCGGGTTACCAGATTTGGATAGTCGATAACCAAATAAACTTCATTTAGGGGTTAGCCAAATTTTGTGCTAGGGCACATAACCGTCAGCTTAGCGGTTCAAATTGAACTGCCGAGTTTAGCACTAAGCAGTTCAATTTGAACTGCTCTGCACTGATGAATCAAAGACGAAACGTAAAAATAACAAATAAACTTATTGCAGTTTTGGTTATATTCAGTTTTCGTTTCGGAAGACACCCAAAAATTTAATTCGCACTACGATTCCTCAAAGATGTCTACATTGATTTTCAAACATTTTGAAACAAATGTAAACTATACAGCTACTCAGGTGAATTTTTCTGACTTCGGCTACACCGAATTTCGAATTCCGGTTCCAGTATCGAATCGTTTCTCAAAGCTCAATCGTTTTCTCAAAAAAAAAGCCAAATCGAATTTCAGAAACAAAAGTTCGAATTAAAATACACTGAAGTCTTTTTTATGCGAATTTACGTACCGCATAACTCTGAAACTTCGCATAAAAAAAACCGCATATCTCTGAAAATTCGCATAAAAAAGTCGCGTAAAAAAGCAGCATAAAAATGAGACCGCATAAAAAAAGACCTCAGTGTAAATCCAGATTTATCCAATTCTGACTTCCGATTCTGGAATTGTAGGATGATGAATTTTTAAAATTCAAAGCGATATAAAAGATGACAATCCCGAAAAGCTTTAAAGTTGGACTCAAAAATATTGCAATTTATTCATCATATGGCCATACGAATCGGTTTGGGTTATGCTGGTTCCTGAATACCAGCTCTGGAAGTACCTTAAATTACCCTAAACTCTGAAGTGGAAATTACTTCGACATATCATGGAATGTTTAATCGATTGTTATCGATTAGATTCAAATTCCCATTTGCAAGTAATACGATGGACATTAGAATAATGTCATGAAAACTGAAACACCGAAGAATATTCATGCAAAAAACACATGCGGATTGATAAAAAAAAGGTATCAACTCACTGCTAGGTGGATTAAGCACGTTTTTCTTAACGAAGTCGGAAAATAATGGTTTAGTTGTCTCAATTTGCAAAGTAGTTAGAAATTCACCACGATTTTCAAAAATGCCTAAATTGAACAAAATTTTAAAATCTTTATAAGAAATAAATTTGAATGTTTGAATTCATCAAATCTCAAAATTTAATAGTTAATATATATTTCTTCACTTTTACTAAAGAAAATCGATTTCCGAGTGGGTTATAAATCAGAATCAAGGTGTAGTTCGAAATTCCCCACTTATCTCTACTTATAATTTCATAAATTTAACCAATGCATCACTGTAAGGTCTCAATTGTTTTACAGAAACACCAGAATTCAACATTATCACATATTTGGAAGAACATAACATGTATAATATCACAGTCGGTGTTGAACAGTCGTTCGCACCGCACGCGTATAGAGCCGCAATCTTAGCTCCTGGAATTTTTTTCTAACTACCTAGATTTTCATTGATTCAGTCTTTTTTAAGGCTACCTGAATCACTAACAATCTTTTTAAAGACTAACAATTAGTCAGCCTTTCTCAAGACTATACAAAGAGTGATATTCTAATATAATCAGTCGTTTTCAAGACTAAGAAATTATTCAGCATTTTTTAAGGCTAGCTATTGAAAGAACTATTCTTCGAACTAATCAGTCTTTATTAAGACTACCACAAAATCAGTCTTTATCAAGATCTTTCCAAACTAGGAGTCTAATCGAAGACTAATTCAGCCTAGTTAATGTAATTTCAAATTTCATTCATTTTACAAATGCCTGCGTCCAACCGGAAAGGCAAGAAGCCTAAGGCTAAAAATAATTCAATACGGAATAAATCACAATCCGTTATTCAACATTTTTCTAATAACATTCACGATCTCATAGAATCTGAGTGTAAAAAAAAAAAGACAGCGGACGGACTTCCTTTCCGTTGATTCTATGCCGTCTAACAATATTTACGAGATTCTTCCTGAATCCGATTGTAGCGACATAGAAGAAAACTCTTCAAAAATTCCCAAAATGGACGCTTGTCGTTCTGGGGAAAAACAACAATCTATGCCACCAGTGACGGTGATGATTTCCGACTTCAAAGTATTCCGTACTGAGCTTTCTACTTTTCTCCCGGAAGAAAAAGTCTCATTTCAAATCGGACGAAGAGGAGAATGTCGAGTCTTGGTTGATGGATTGGAATATTACGAACGTCTTATTCGATATTTGTCTGAGAAACTTCATAAATTTTATTCGAATGATATAAAATCAGACAGACCCTTCAAGGCTGTCTTGAAAGGCTTATCAAATGATCAAAGTACTGATGAAATTAAAAATGAACTAAAAGAATTGCTTGGTTTTGACCCTTCCCAAATAATACTTATGAAAAAAGAGCGAATGGTATTTCTAAACCACGCTCTGGAATTTCCCATGAACTTTACCTAATACACTTCAATCGAAGTGATGCGTTTTCATTTGAAAACTTTAGAAAAGGTAAGTTTCATTTCCCACATTAAAATTCATTGGGAACATTATAAACGGTATAATCGTATTGCAAACTTGACGCAATGTCGTCGTTGCCAAGGCTTCGGCCATGGAACCAAAAACTGTCATATGGATATACGGTGTTTGAATTGTGGTAAATCGCACGTTTGTACAATGAATGAAACCACTGATAAATTTTCATGTTCAAATTGCGATGGAAATCATAAATCCAATTATTTGAAATGTCCTGCCAGGGAAAAAATTTTAAACGCTCGTTCGCTTAGACAACAAGTCAAATCAACGACCTTAAATTTACAGAACATACCTGAAAATCAAAAAACCGTTACGAATGCCACGCCTAATTCTTCTAAGGCACTGATTACTTCGAATTTAAAACAGAAAACAGTGCCAATTCGTCTTCTAACGAAAACAATTTATTGACAGGTGGATCGACCTCGTCTTCATCTTCTTCTAATGTCAGTTATGCTAGTATAACAGATAGAAATCTACCACTTAATTCTTATAATGTAAGTACAAGGTGAGATGAAAAAACTGCAACAAAGTAAAACGCCATAATTTTTTCATTTTTTTTTTAAATTTTATTGAATGAAAGCAAAAAATGTCGGAAATAACATCAAATTTGAGAATCGGTTTAGATTTGTTCGAATTGGCCACCTTTGGCACGAACTATGGCCTTCAAACGGCCAATGAAACCATCACACGCTGCCCGAAAGTGGCTCTGCGGTATTTTGTCCCATTCTCGGCGAAGCGCTTGCTTGAGATGATCGACACTTTGGTATTTTTTAGTGCCAACCTTGCTTTCCAAAATACCCCAGGCACAATAGTCCAACGGATTGGCATCCGGAGATTTTGGTGGCCATTGTGCGGTGGAAATGAAGCGAGGAACCTCATTTCTTAACCATTCTTGGGTGGCGCGTGCTGAGTGCGATGGTGCTGAGTCCTGTTGGAATGTCCAAGGTCTGCGGCCGAAATGTTTGCGTGCCCAGGGCTTCAGAACTCCCTCCAAAATATTTTCGCGATAGATTTGCGCATTTATTTTGACCCCACGGTCGATGAATACGAGCGGCGAGCGACCATCGGCTGTTATGGCGGCCCACACCATCACCATGGCCGGCTTTTGAGTTCTGGTGGCCAACCGAAGTTGCAAATTTTCAGCTGACCTCTCTGGCAAGTAAACACGATCATTTTGTTTGTTTACAAACTGCTGGATAACGAATGGTTTCTCATCGGAGAAAACCAAATTCGGCAGTTCACCACTTTCGGCCAAGCGAAGCAACTCTTTAGCTTTTTCGAGTCTAACTTTTTTTTGCGCATCAGTAAGATCTTGCACTTTTTGGAACTTCAATGGCTTTAGTCCAAGCTCATTTTTCAATATTTGCCGAATGGCATATTGCGATATGTTCAGCTCACGAGCCATTTTTCGGCCACTGCGACGCGGATTTCGTTCAATTCGCTTCTTCACTTTTCGAACCATTTCTGCCGATGTTGCTGTTTTTTTTCGTCCACTTCCTTGACGTCGGGCTACGCTACTGATACTGGTAGCCGGTAACGAGCGATGGTACGAGACACAAAAGATTTATTCACTTTTAAATGCTGGAGGGCTCTAACGATAGCCACTTGTGGTTTTCCAGCCAAATGCAAAGCAATCACACTATCACACTTGAATTCCATCACAAATAACTTTTTTTCTGAAAAATTCCCACCAAAATGCTTTTGTGCGCTTGTAAATAATATAATGAGCTGTCACTAGAATAAATCTGACAGCTGTGGGACGAGCGGTTTAGAAATGACAGCAGTCTGAAGTTGGTTGCAGTTTTTTCATCTCACCTTGTAATCAAAACACAGGACCGCCTTGCAGTTCGTCTTCAAACGAAAACAAATTATTAATAGGTAGATCGGCCATATCATCTTCTTCTAATGGCAGTTCTAATGGCAGTTTACCTACCAATATTCCTTCAATGCCATTCACTTCTTTAAACGAAGTCGATTTAGGCGATATAACGGAAAATAAAATGATCTACCTACAGGATCAACTTTTTCAAATGATCATCCGAATGAATTCGACTTCATCACTTTTTGAAGCATTTCAAATCGGATGGCAATTTGAAAATAATATTATAATGAATTCAAAACTTAACAGTGACGTTAAATAATTATTTGAATATTTTAAATTGGAATGCTCGATCTTTGAAATCGAGTGAAGATGAATTTTATAATTTTCTCAAAGTTCACAAAATTGCCATTGTGACAGAAACTTTTCTTAAACCAAATGTCAAATTGAAAAGTAATCCACATTATGTGGTTCATCGATTTGACAGGTTTACTAGAATGGGTGGTGGAGTTGCCATTTTTGTCCAACGGCAAATTAAACATCGTATTTTACTAAAGTTATTGGAAGCTTGGGAATCGAAGTTGAAACCATTCATGGAATTTATTTCATCGCTGGAGCATATTTGTCATTCCAATGCACCGGCGAACAAATGAATTTCTTTAACTGAAGCTTATTTTTGTTTTCAGCACTGAGCACTCTTTGTCCCACCATGGGTTGGTAGAACGCATACTAGTATGTGCGCTGGGTACTCGTTTCGTCTGAGCTTGAATTGCGGTGTCAAAAATCAAGCCAGCCAAAAATGTATACTCTTCCTCCGGAGGAAGCTCCTGTGATGTTTCTAGTTTCTCAGATATCGAGCTCGCGTAACTTTTCCAATCAATGTTTCGTGTGAAATCGTACGAAACATTGATTGTTCCCGATGGTCTTACACGGTTGGTGATAGAAACTATGATCGGCAAGTGATCGCTACCTTGAGGATCACAGATTACCTTCCACTTGCAATCTAACTGTAGCGAAGTCGAGCAAAGGGATAAATCCAGCGCACTTGGTTGTGCTGGCGGTCTAGGGTTCCGTGTCATTTCTCCCGTGTTTAGAATTGTCAAATTGAAGTTGTCACACAGATCTTGGATTAATGAAGAACGGTTATCATCATATAAGCAGCCCCATCCTGTACCGTTCGAGTTAAAGTCCCCTAAAACCAACCGCGGTGATGGAAGAAGTTCTATGATGTCTGCAAGCCGACGATGCCCTGTCGAGACTCTGGGAGGAATGTAGATGGAAGCTATGCATAGATCTTTGCCTTTAATATTAATTTGGCAAGCAACAACTTCAATTCCCGGTGTCGAGAGAAGGTTAATACGATAAAATGAATAGCACTTTTTGATCCCTAATAGTACCCCTCCATAAGAGTCTTCTCGATCCAGGCGGATTATGTTGAAATTATGGAAGCCGAGGTTGATGTTAGAAGTCAGCCAAGTTCCACTCAAGGAGAATACATCGCAGTTAGGAGTATGTATTAAGTGTTTGAAAGAATCAAGTTTTGGGATTATACTTCTACAATTCCACTGAAGCACAATGATCATATCTTCGATTCTCATTGTTAAATTATCCATCAAAAGATACAATCGCTGCATGGAGGGGCCATTGTTCAGTCAACTGTTTTAAAAATGTCCTTACTGTTGGCAGTAGAGCAGTTAGGAGGCTTTTTAGAGGATCTGTAATATTGAAGGCTGTTATTATCCAGTCCACGATATCAGAAAATTTCAATAATAAGTCCTTGTCATCTCTAAGTTTTTTGAAACCAGGAGGTGTTTGCTTCGGTTTTGAGTCAGCACTTTTCGTTTTTGTTTGATCATTTTGTGACCAAGAAGATTGAGCTTTGAGAAACGATTCGATACTGGAACCGGAATTCAAAATTCGGTGTAGCCGAAGCCAGACAAATTTATCTGAATAGCTATGTAGTTTACATTTGATTTAAAATGTTTAAAAATCAGTGCAGACATCTTTGAGAAATCGCAGCGCAAATTAAATTTTTGAATACCTTCCGAATCGAAAACTGAGTACAACCAAAAATGAAATAAGTTTTTTTGATAAATCTGATTAATTTATTTGAAACAGACATTTTTATACTAATCACCATGTATCTCTCGAAACCGGAAGTTGGATCTAACTGAAAAGCAAGATGTTTTGTAGAATCTTAAAACTTTTTATTTGAATCTTAGATGATTCTTAGATTTCATTTGAATCTTAAATCGGTTCAGCCATCTACGAGTAAAATGAGTTACACAGTTTTAATTTCGTTTCACATATCATCCTGTAGTTCCGGAACCAGAGGTCGGAACCAAACATAATTCAGGAGTCTTGTTTGGGAGTATGCGATTTTTCATATGAATCTGAGTTTGTAGAACACGGTTGAGTCATCTCCGAAAAAAATTGAGTGAAATTATTGGTCACACACGGATTTGCTGATCTCGACGAACTGATTCGAATGGTATATGGCTGTTATTTTCTTCCAGCATTTATTTCTGTAAGTCGTTTAAATCAATATAATTATGGAATTGCTTTCAACTCGAAAATTCGTCTGCTTTACATATGTCATATTCGAAAGATTATGTTGCCAAAAACGAACCGTGCTAAAATCGGTCCGAGGCAAAATATCATGCTGTACACAGTCTTTTGGGTACTTAAAACCAAATGTATGTAACAGTATAAAAAATCGTGTTTTATGTTGTTCCCAAGCATTTCTTTGCCAGACAGCGCTCAAAACTTCTACTGCTGGAATAGGGGGAAAAGTCGTTTACACAAAAATTTCGATATCTCAGTTAAAAATGGACGGATTTTAACAATCTATGGCTTGTTGGATAGGTATTATCGTGCGGAATCTAAGTCTGAAAACATATTCTGTTTTCAAGGTCAATTGTGACAGATACTGTCAAAAAACTGAAAATTTTGATATAAAACTTCGTATAACTCAAAAAGTAAACATCCGATTTCAAAACCATTCAATGGCGTTTTGGGTGACGGGGAGACCTTTCATTTGCGACTAGTTTGATCAAAATCGGCCCAGCCATTTCTGAGATCTCGACCTCTTAGTTGACAACACACATACAGACACACACACATACACACACACAGACATTTGCTCAGTTCGTCGAGCTGAATCGATTGGTATATGTCATTCGGCCCTCCGGGCCTCGGAAAAATTTTCGAAAGTTTGAGCGAATTCTATACCTATTTTTTATATATATAAAAAAGGTAAAAAGTTACATACACACATACACACACACACAAACACACACACAGACATTTTGCGTACTCGACGAACTGAGTCGAATGGTATATGACACTTGGCCCTCCGGGCCTCGGTTCAAACGTCGGTTTTCACAGTGATTGCATAACCTTTCTATATGAGAAAGGCAAAACGCAAAATTTCAATTTTTCATAAATTTCTTTATTATCACCTTCAAAGTACTCTCTTCCTGCGGCATTACATGCATGCCAACGCTTGATCCAAATTTCCATACAAGTTTTATAGACCGCCGAAGGTATGGCCTTTAGTTCACGCAGCGAATTCTCTTTTATGGTCTCTATGGTCTTAAAACGCGTTCCCCGCAATGGCAATTTGAGTCTGGGGAAGAGAAAAAAGTCACACGGGGCCATATCTGGAGAGTACGGTGCTTGTTTGATGATACTGGTTGAGTTTTTGGCCAAAAACCATTTCTTTGGCCACGTCAACACGACGCTATTTTTGAATGAAATTCAGCTTTTTTGGCACCAGCCGAGAGGCGACGCGTTTCAAACCCAAAACATCAGTTAAAATGTGTTCGGCTGATCCATAAGAGATGCCCAACAACACAGCAATCTCTCTAATCGGTACAGAACGATTTTGCAACACGATTTGCTTCGCCGATTCAATGTTTGAATGTTGTTGGGCGGCCAGGGATCTCATTATGATCCAAGCTTGTACGACCACCTTTGAAGCGTTTATACCACTCGTATGTCTGTGTTTTTCATAGACACGATTAACCAAAGGCCTTTTGTAACATTTTCAACGTTTCGGAACACTTAAATCCATTTGCAACACAAAATTTTATGCACGCACGTTGTTCTAAATTTTCATCCATTATAAAAATCACCACACGAAAATTTTTCAACTTCTTTTTATAGACGCCAAACAAAAACTAATCGTACGATATGCGTCAAAATTTGACAGAATGTGTATAAAAGTGTTGCCAATTTAGAGAGAATAAAGTTTACCGATTGGACAAGCGCGGGAATTTTAAAATGAAAATTTCGGCTTTTTTTATCATAAGGTACTCAAACATGACTGGCAAGAATGAACCGTTTTTCTTGGGCAAAATAAAACAGTGCCTGAACGACATATTGAACAATAATTATCAAATCACTATAGTCTGGGTCCCGGCTCATTGCTCCATTTCTGGCAATGAAAGTGCCGATACTTCATTCGTGTGATGTCCAGACTCATGTCCAATCACTACACGTTAGACGCACATCTCCTTCGAATTGGGCTCTCCGAGACTAATCATTATGCTTGTGCAGAAGGTTATCGGGATATTGATCATGTCGTTTGGACATGCGTGGAGTATCGTTATGTCAGATCTCAACTAATAAATTCCTTGCGCGCCCAAGGTAGACTATCCAATGTCCCAGTTCGAGACATTCTTGCTTGTCGTGACCTTCCATACATGAAACTTCTTTATCATTTCATAAAGTTCATTGGAGTTTCAATTCAATAAAGGCCCCTTTTAAGATTTAATTCTGATTCCTGCTGCGTCCATGAGTTCAACCAATAGCTAAATTAGAATAGAAATTTTGTAATGATACAAACAAACTCGAAATAGTGTATGAAATTATCATTAAAATGTCTGAAAATAACAGCTTATTTTATAATTTATAGAAGTTAATCGTTTAGTTCAAATAATATTTCCGAGTAGATTTCATAACTAATGACGAATTACCTAAGATGATATTTAAGTAATAAGAGGAATATGTTTTTATAAATTTAAATCGTTGTGACTATTTTAGAATAATATCCGGATAAAAATTTTATGTAAAAGTGATGCTACGGCGAAGAAAAACTGCCTTAAGAAATAAACGTATTTATGAAAAAAAATATGCCCGTTTTGTAAGCCTCACAAACCCACACCCACGATGTTAACGGTAGCTGGTGGTTTTTACAGCCATTGAACTTTTGTGCCACCTCCGGTGGAACCCTCAACGAGTGAACACGGTGAAAATTTGAATATTTCGCGAGAAAAGATTTTCACCCGTACTTTTGCGACTCCACGTTGTCGCGCATCGAGATTTTCACTTGTAATCCAGTGAAAAGAAACAAAAATTAACTGGCAATATAGCCCAATTTGCTGTGCCATCAATCGGTGTAATTTCAAGTGAGGGGACACCACCCAGAAGTGAAGAATAAGAAGAATTTCTATGCAGTTTTTCGGAAACAAATGTTCATGTTTTCATGGTAAGAATCCTAATGATTTATATGAAAATTTGAGAAAATCTCCAACCAATATTTAAAATAATAGTTTCTGGTATCTGAATGTGATATGAGTACTACACTACATTTTATATATGAATCAAATAATTTTTACTGGACTGTGCATTAAACAGCTTTAAAATGGCAGTCCATTAAAACCTACGTGAAAAGTAGAGTCTGACCGCAACATCTTAGAGTTAAGGCAGTGTGTATTATCAAATATGTTATAAAAAAGTAGGGTGGGAAATATTCACATAACTTTTCACGTAACTATGATGTGATCGGTTTTTTTTTAAATGAAGAAAAGAAATATTTTTCTGGAAAAAGATGCCAGTTGTCAGGTCTGGTCCTAGGCGCGAATGTCAAAACCCCTTGAATCTAATTGTTTACTTTTCGCAAGAACTGATTTGCAATAAAAAATTCTCGTCAACGTGTAAACATATTTATGTGAAGTACAGATGGTCGGGTAATCGATCAGAAAAAAAATTACCCGTACCCGAGGGAGCAGTAAAATTTTTCACCCGTACCCGACCCGTACCTGATTGAAAATAAAAATTGTTACCCGTACCCAACCAAAACCCCGTCGGGTTTTTATCACTACGGTGTAATGCCTATACTACAGCCTTTGCTGTGATAGGCACCTTCGTTTTGCCGATGTCGATTGTAAGAAAAACGCGTGTGTTCACTTCGAACATTCGGTTACGAATGCTTGCTTAAAGGGTTGATTCTGAAGCGTACAGGTCTTCAGAAAAATTTCTGTTTGGAATAGTCCGCTTCTTTTAATATATTCAAAGTTGTCATTAATTCACCTAAAAGACCTCGAAAAAAGGTAGTGGTTACCGTCCTTGATATTCTCATTTAGGTAAGTTTTATACTCTTTTTAGAACTAACTCAAAATCTTGGTAATGGATTTACTTCGTGAAAAAACAGTACCATTATTTAATATATTTTAACTCCATCATTATTCAAGTTTCAATTCGTGCTAACAAAGCTGTATTCTGATTAAAAGAACATCTGTATATACAAAATTTTGGTCACAAATTCATCTGAAAAATCTGTAAAATACGGATTAATCTGTATATGTGACAACCCTGCCTATGAGGGCTGTTTAATAATCAGTACCTTTCAGTACCAGAGACAGATTGTTACGGAAAATCAAACCACACTTGTTTTTAACGATTTATCGATTATTACGTTAAACCAACTAAAAAAAACAAAATCGACAAGATAACATGCCCAAGACATAAACATTTTAAAATGCTTCAGTGTCGAGATGTGATGCATTGTTTATTGGATACCCCCAAAATTAGGTTTTCCCATCATAACATTTTCCAATGAATTTTTGGAATTATCAAATGTTTTACTATTATATTTTAGATACAAAAAATACATATTTTTGTCATATTTTTAAGTTCACAAATTAAAAAGTGTGTGGATAAATTAATTACAAAATACTGCATATTCTAGTAACAAAATCTCGAAAATGTGGAACAAATTTGAACAATGTTTGAAAGTATGATCAAAACACTATTACAAAAATTAGTAGTCACAACTTAAACTCACTTAAAATAGTATAAAAACACACTTTTCAGCACAGCACCCTAACATACAGTATTCATTAACCCGACTCTTTAAAGAAAATATGGAAAACATCGTCTATCTCTAGGAAAATCTTTTCAATTCTATTCTAAACAGAATTAGAATATAACGATTCTTTAGAATATAACTATTCTAAACAGAAATTCTTCTAAAGACACGAAAGCTTAAAAATCAACCCCTGAAGCACAAATTAAAAATCACGTGTTTCGATATGATTGGGATCACTGTGTCACGGTCTAGTGAGAATATTCTCATGGAACATCAATCTTGAGTCGAATTCACCTTTCCTTCCGATGAAAACCAAATGGTTGGCCATACTGAAGATCTACTTGAAACATTCTAGAACACTAATATACAGTCGAAAGAATCAAAATTTGTCATGCTCTTGAAAGACGTGTAATTTTCGGTCCATAATGCATAAACTGACCGGAAGTTTTTGTATCCGAATGCTTATAATAAAACATATTTAGCTATTTCTTTACTCTGAAACTTTGAATCTTGAGAAAATTAACTTCCTTGGTGCAGTGAATACCTGTTTAAGAAAATATTTCATTTATTTTCATTCATCGAAATAATCTTCGTCTATTTAATTCCTAAGCGAAACATCTTTTGACAACCTTGTCAATATTCAAATATACGAATATACGAATCACCTGGAAGAATTAGTTTCAAAATGCAAATGAATTACCGTTCAACTTTTGAAACATATGAGTCATTGTCTTCGAGTACGCTAATATCGAGCCCCATTGTCGTCCTAATTACCATCTCTAGCGCAAATCGTTTCACATGCTCTGATAAACTAATGGTTGCTCCTTCCGAAAACGCATCCAGTCTTTCCACCAATTTTTTAGAGCAGTTGATGAATATCGGTATGAAGCTTTGAAGTACTTTCAAATTGAACGTGGAATTCAACGCCTTCCGCTGACCCTTCCAAACATGATCTGTGCAAAATTGTAGAACTCAGTCAATGATCTTCAGCTGTATTATTAAAGTGCAATATATTCACATTTTGCTCCAAACAACCCGTAATTTACTTCGAAAAATTTATAAGGAAATGGTTTATCTAACCAGACCGTTTCTGTAAGGATTTGCTGTAAAACATTCGGATCACTTGTTCCAAGGACCATTTTAGGACCCAACCAAAATTTAAACAATTTTCCTTTCCGGTTGAAAAGTTTTGTCATATTCCCAAATCGCTTAACATTGCTTTTACCAATAAACAGATGTCCACAACCGATCAGTGGATAGTTCGTTTCCGCACACGGAATGTCTTTTGCA
Source organism: Malaya genurostris (assembly GCF_030247185.1). Taxonomy (NCBI): domain Eukaryota; kingdom Metazoa; phylum Arthropoda; class Insecta; order Diptera; family Culicidae; genus Malaya; species Malaya genurostris. The sequence goes on from NC_080571.1 coordinate 61,761,082, forward strand.
AATGCATATTTCTTTTGAAAATTTATATACTGAATCACACACAAAACGACCAAAAAACTCAACAGAATTATCCACATTTTGACAACTTATCTTCAACCTGTTACACGATATCAGTTTGAACAGCAACTGAAATCTAGTGCTAGTATATTCTTATTGAAGCATTGGCACCGGAACAATTGAAGGTGGGTGATGCGGGTCGACGGGTAACAGAGAAGCAACACTTCGGTCATCGACTAATTGATAGTGCAATTTTCAGTGCAAGTTTCTATAACAAAATAGACTTGCCATAAGTTGCTAGTGAAAAGCGCTGTTAATCGGTTTGTGCTTTTTCCCCAAGGAGTTTTATTTGCAAACAGTGATTCGCCGATCCACGAAGGTCAGACCTTGGTGACTACTCTTGTTTTAGAATTATAAACTAAGTATTACATTCTTTACTCACTTTCGTCTTTCGATTTACTATAATATTTTGTCCCCAAACGATCCTTTTCCGTATCTGCACGGATACAATTCCGTGACAAATTAAACCATCTTGACATTAATCCTCCTGCCGATGATGATGGTGGAATGGAAACTGGTTCCAAAATCACCAAGACTAGGATTAAAAATTATCCTAATAGGCTCGCATTCCCACCCGGCCTTACGCAGTCCTTTTCCGGACCAAATCGAATAGAATATTTTACAAATATCACAGGACCTGACTTCGCGATACAATACTATAAAAAAATCCGTCTAGACAAGCCCAGAGTCCTGTTCACCAGCTCAAAGCATGGCTAATAAGCTTGTTTAAAACTACGTGCTAGCTCGCGAAGTGGAAATCGACGGTGTGGTCGCCGATTCGAGTTTGACTTGCGAGGACGTTCTCTAGTACGGAGAGGGCTGTTTTAAGAACCCCGCACTTAAGAACGTCAAGATACTGGACTACAAGCGATTGCATTCAGTATCGATCGCCGGGGATGGAACAAAGTCAGACTCAGTCTCGTATCGTGTGACCTTCACCGGCTCGGCTTTGCTCAATTACGTCCTTTTGGACCGGGTTCGTCTGCCTGTTCTTTTTTTTTTTGTGCCTCATGTAATAAATTGTAGCAATTCTCGATCAACAAGGGAGAACAAAATTGTATCTGGGGTTGTTTCGTTTTTTCTATCTATATTAGTCATAATCTTGGTCTCGTAAATAGTTAAAATATCAGAAATTATAACTCAATTTAACCTAGGTGGTATCAAAATTGCTACAAACCTTGATATGTAAATATCAATATTACATCTAAATTTGTTACAAATTTAGTACGACTTTCAGCTATTACTACCCATTTTTTGGGGGGAAAGGCTTTACCGTGCAAATCTAAAAATTTATTCGCCACGTAGATGAAATTGCATACCTTTTGGCGTTTTGATTAGCCATAAAAAAAAAGTTATGCAGTTACGCGACTTGTGGTTTCGAACCGGGAAGTTTTGAGTTGCTAACATACGCTACGATTGCATTGGGACATGAGAACCCACTGAGGATAGCAGGATATATTGGCATCATATAATAACTAGTGTAAGTCTATATTGCTCCCCACCTCTTTCGTCGTTTCCTTCCAAACGGCATATGCATGACAAAGGGGCTATTTAAGAACTATGAGCAAGCTTTTTTTGGTACTGAAGAATAGTAATAAATGAACGGAAATGACTAAATTCAGTGAAACAAATTTCTTACTACCTTACAGAATATGAGGAAGTTTACTAATGAATGACAGTTTTTCAGTTTTTTTTTCTTTTTTGTACCAAGAATTAGTTCGCTCGTTCAGTTGAAGTAGTGAATTGTCTGTACGTGTATGTATGTCGATTAGCGGGCATATTTGATTGAAATGTGCACTTCATTTTCTTGGAGATGGCTGAATCGAATTTCTTAAATTTAGATTAGAATAAAAATTCTTGAGAAAAAAAAGCCTATTATTCAGATTAGTTGGCGACATCCGCTGCCAGAAGCCCCGCAAGTAATGTTCAAACAGCATCGAAATTGAACTTTTATTCCGGTTTGATTGTTTGATATCTACCTAGATTTACTCACTGAAAAATGATTCAAATGGAAGGTCTCATAATGCGGGTACTCATAATTGCCTTAAACTTAATATTGCAAATTTTAAACCCCAGCTCACGGTTCCGGATTGGAAGTAATCAAGATACTACGAAATGAGACTATCATAAATTTATCAGATAAGAATAGATTGAACTTTTTAAATCGAAGGTGCGATAAACCGTTTTTGTCTGATTCATGAATGTAAAAATGTTCATGCAATGATCTGCAACTCGTAGATCTTATTAATTGATGACCTAATCAACTTATTTCGTATGTACTGGTTTTGAAATTGTGAAAGTGATTCGATATTACTTTAGTTTGCTTTAGGACATGATATCATCAGCGCCACCAGTGATCATTTTTCAATGTAATATTAGCAAAGCTTTTTATTTAGATTCAATCCACAAATCTAATACAATCAAAGGTTGAGTAAAACAGCTATCTTATTAGCAAAACCCTTGTTACCTTCTGAGTGTACATGTTAAGAATTTATGAATGGGAGTGATAAGCATCAAATATGCATCTCTACAAAATCGGCATATCACAAATAGAGAATAATATTACACGGAAAGACCGATATCAGCATTTTGGAGAAAAAATTAGTTGATTTTCTGATTTTAGTTAGTTATTTTTTGAGACAACTAAAAAAATCTTACTTTTGCTAATTTAGATTTTTTAATTCTAAATCCCTTGATAATAATAAAATATTTGTTGAAATGGCTATATTTTTAGTTGAATTCACCAATTGTCATTTCTTAGCTAAGGCACACTACATATCCATTCAACTAATTTTTTAGTTGAATTAGAGAAATAAAACGTTGTTTTCAACCAACATAAATGGTTGAGTTGGTTTCTGCCATTTGCAGCTATATGGCGCTCTGTCACCGAAATAACGCTAACACCGTAATGACTACTAGCCACTAGATGGCACACTACTACCGAAAAAAATGTCAGTCGCGGTTGTCTTTTCTATATTGGCAGGTATAAATACGATGTTGTATTGGAGAAAAAGATATAAGCGAAACATAAACTTCTTTTTGAACATTTTTCTTCTAAATCGCTGTTTTCTTCATTCGACTTCACGAAATCGACTCTCTCACTGAAAACTTTGAGCATTCGGAAAATAAAAACCGAATACAAGTAGTACATCGAACGGCGTGGCCCGGAAGGTTGGAAGATATAAAAAAAACATCATTTGACATTAGAGAGCAACATTCGAAACTCAATTCACTGTTCCGCGTAAAAACATTATTACGTACAATCGCTTCAAATGCGCACAAATTCTGAATAAATACACTTTCCACTAACAGTTTACGTCATTTTTACGTACCAGTTTAGAAATTTATATATGGATATATCGTGACACATGCGTAAAACATCTAAACAATTTGCAAGCAGTTTCAACAAGACTGTCCCTTTTAGCTTTTTATTGGATTGTTTTGTTTTGACACTTCTCATGAATTTTGTGACTAATAAACTGGTGATAGATAAATAGAAACAAATTTTCTGATTTTAAAAACAAAATTAGTTGTCAATGAGAATTTCGTGTTGGATTGAAATATTGCTGGTTTGTGTCCAGAATATTCGCCAACTAAACACATTCTCTAAAAATAAGAGTTTTTTTCAGCAAATAAATTCTCAATTTTAACTAATTTTATAGTTATTTTGGAAATTTTGTTGTTAAAATCAACTAATTCAAAAACACTAATACGAATTAGGCGCAGAGCTAATTTCGGTCGTTCCGTGTAATCTAAAATTTAAAATCAATATCCTTGACCCATCACAACTACGTAAAGAATCATCAGATTAACATAGTATAAAGAACAGCAGGAACTAAAGATAAATCCATACGAGTTTTTTAAGAATTTTTGCCTTTCTCTATAGAAAGGTATTAGAATTGCTGGAAAAACCGACTTTCGAACGGAGCCTCGGAGACCCATAGTGTTATATACCATTCGACTCAGTTCGTCGAGATCGGAAAATGTCTGTGTGTGTATGTGTGTGTGTGCACTTTTCGAAGATATTTGAACGCGCTCAATTTTCTCAGAGATGGCTGAACCGATTTGAACAAACTTGGGCTCGTTTGAAAGCTACTGTCGGGCCATTGATCAAGTTCGAAGATCAAATGGCTGTGACTTTTGGTTCCGGAGATATGATTGTATAAGTGACGTAACCGATAAAACACGTTGATTTTTACCGCTCTTATATATATAAGGGTGCCAAAATTTTGATATCACCTCTATTTCCGTTGAGTTCTAGTGCTCAAAAGTTTGAGCACCTCGAAAAAAGCCTTCATGCAAAATTTGACCTAAATCGGACATGCTTAAGGGGTGCTGCCCGGTGGTAAAGGTTTGACAATTTTCGATCTTGAAAAAGCACCATAGGGGGGAGTACATGAAATTTCCAAACTCGAAAATTTGTTTTGATGGCAAAACTCTTAAAACTGCATAAAACATCGAAATTTAGTGTCATCTCAAAAAAAATTTTTTTGAAAAAATCAACTTTCTGGGACTTAGAAAAATTTTCATATTTTTTCTAAGTCCCAAAAAGTCGATTTTTTCAAAAAAAAATTTTTTCGAGATGACACTAAATCTCGACGTTTCATGCAATTCTAAGCCATTTGGCATCAAAATTTATTTTTCGATTTCGAAAATTTCATGTACTCCCCTCTATGGTGATTTTTAAAGATATATGAAAATTCCACTAAGTGGACTAAGAAGGCTTTTTTTAGATTAGCATCACTGTTCTCATACAAATAGGCAACGCAAATGTCAAGCACTAGTTTGAAAAAATGATGCTGACTGTGTGACATAAACACTGAAGCATGCTTTTGTGAACTACTCGAATCAATCTGAATCAATTGGTGTCAAAATTAGTATCCAAAATTATTTAATAAAAGTATGAAATATATTTTCATGAGACTGTTATGAAAGAAGAGAAAGGCATTATCACACCACTAGGTGGATTAAGAAGGGTTTTTCTTTCTCTATTTCCAGTATATCCGGGGTCCGGTAAAACTAAAGTCGCTATTTTCAATCTACAACTAAAGCTCCTAGACATCGAAAAAGTATTGAGCTGAGTTTAGATTCTGATTAGAGCCCAGTTTAGATTTTGTTTTTCGTTTATTGCAGCGTCACTTTTGAAGACGTTTTGAAATTTTTAACACTTCTCACTCCGTTTTTTTTTTTTTTTTTTTGAAACAATCGGTCACCGATAAAGTTAAAGAATTCAAGCATTAATTTGACTCCAAGCTTATGAAAATCATCTCTGAGGAAACAATGAATTCAATGAACTGAGTCGAACGCCATATCACTTTACCAAATATTTATGACTCGAATTTTGAAGCTTTTGGCTTACCCTTCTTTGTTCGAAGGAGAAAAAGCGCAAAATCATCTTAAAAAACATTTTATTTTCGATTTAAAATTATTATTTGAATAAAAACTTTGCACAGTTTAAGTAGGAATTACTTAGGAACGTTCTCAAATTTATTTTTTTCGTCTTTTCAAAATCAAATAACAAATTATTGTTTTCAAAAGCATCTTCAGGTATGTGAAATTGGAAAATATGTTTGTTAATGCTCTTTATTGAAGCATAGTATTTTTCGGGTTGAAAGTCAAAAACCTGATCGACAAAAGTGTTTGAACTCTTTTTCTCAATTCTCTAGTATAATTTTACCTGAAATATAACGGCCCTCAATATAATATCTGGAATTGTTATAATCTTAATAAAATCTGAATGTTTGCTTCTGATTCGGAATCATATTTATAACATAATGAGATTGCATGTCTCGCTTACAAACTGCGCGGAGATAGGATGGAGAGTTCGCTGAAGGAACATTCCAAGCGTTGCTTTACCAAGATGCTTAAGAGCTTGTTAACTAACGAGAGCAATTCTGATGACGCTTTAGAAGGTCCATCTTTGGCAGTCCCTGATAGCTGTAGGATAAGAATAAATAAATCCTCTCATAAACTTACTAATAAGGGTTCGAAGGTGTCTTTCGAAGGGATTCGAAAAATCACAGCCAGCGTGAATCGTGTCAAACCACCGGGACAAAACCTGTTTTAATCCACCTAGTGGTGTAATGATGCCTTTCTCATGTACATACAATATTGTGGTATTCTTTTCAAAAAACTTCTCTTCGATTTAAAAAAAAAGATTGTTTGTGCATGAACTAGTATAACATACAGAATAAAACAGTGCTTCGATTGCGTAGGTCATCCTTAAGAAAACGAAGTGGGTTCACTATAATATGCACTTTCGGCACTGGAACCCGTGAACCGGTATAATCAAAGTCGGTTCAAACGGCCACCAAATAACATGACATACAAACTCTACTAGTACGCACTCTAAATTACGATTTAAATGTTTGTTGCATCCAAAAATATTTTAAGTGACGGTGTTCAATATTGAACACACTTTACCCTCCAACTCCGGAACCGGAATTCGGATCCAGATGAAATTCAGTAATTCCGTATGGGACCGGAACACCTTTCATTTGGATCCAAGTTTGTGGAAACCGGTCAAACCATTGCTGAGAAAAGTGAGTGAGATCCATTTTGGTATGTATGACCACTATTTCCGGTAGTTCCGGAACCGGATACCGGGAACCAGGATAGCCGGAATCGGTTTATTTAATTGCCTGCTGATAATGACTATCAATTTGTGTAGATTTTAGATCAATTTAGAAATGTTTTTACGTTTTCTGTTTCGCCGGTTTAAGTGACAGTGTACAATATTGAACACTTTACTCTATAACTCCGGAACCGGAAGTCGGATCCAGATGAAATTCAGTAATTCCGTATGGGACCGGAACACCTTTCATTTGGATCCAAGTTTGTGGAAACCGGTCAAACCATTGCTGAGAAAAGTGAGTGAGATCCATTTTGGTATGTATGACCACTATTTCCGGTAGTTCCGGAACCGGATACCGGGAACCAGGATAGCCGGAATCGGTTTGTTTAGTTGCCTACTGATAATGACTATCAATTTGTGTAGATTTTAGACCAGTTTAGAAATGTTTTTACGTTTTTTGTTTCGCCACACACACACACATTGCTTAGCTCGATGAACTGAGTCGAATGGTATATGACACTACTAGTTCACTAGTCGGTTTTTCAACTGATTGCATCACCTTTCTATATGAGAAAGGCAATCCTGGTCTCGGAAAACTCAATTCCGAAAAGGAATTCCCACCACTTCCTCAAATTCCCCAAGCGTTCCTGAAAATCCATCAAAGAATGAACTAGGCGCTGGACTTATCAAATTCTCTGATGTTGTAGACTGGATTTTTACAGCTTTCAATATTCCTGAAAAAACTTCGAGATATCGACGTTTCAGATAATTAAAAATCAAAATTTTCTCAAGTCAATTTTTTTTTCGAGATGACAGTAAATCTCAACGTTGCATGCGTCAACCCTGATGGCCGGCTACAATCATGTTGGACGTGACTTGCGTTTACCTTTCGCGGATTCTCTAGAACACTCACTGACTGCCTACGAGTCGACGTCTGAGACTTACGGATATTTTCCGCGAACTATCTAAAACTACTAACTGTTAATTCTTTCCAACTATGGGTTTTTAAACTCCTAACTTTTACTTCGGGTGAAGCCCGAAGATATTAGTACAAGCTGAGCTTGCGGTTTCAAGGCGAAAATTCATCCGACTTCCTCCCGAAGTTCTACCAAAATGCCGAGACCACTGTCACTATGCCAGTGGCAGTGACTAGTGTTCGGGAAAATAACTTTGTTTCTACAACATCGTTGCGCTGACTAGCTCGGAAATGTCCATGCTTCTATAACAAAGTTTCTATAACAAGGTTGCGGTTACGCTGATATGAGGGTTCGCTTGACGAGTTTCCTTCACAACTTCCTACTTTTCAATAATACTGGCAAATTCAAAGAAAAATTTGCTGAAGGCGCTGCACATGGTTAAAAGCTTTGGCTTACTCGAACTATTATCTGTTCCCGAACTTGAAGTCATCTCAGAGAAATCGATGAGAGTTTCTTTTAGAAATTTTTAACCGCTACTTTCGGAACCTGGAACCGAAAAAAGTACAAGCCAAAGTAAGTTTGTATGGCCTACAATACAACTAATATGACCTACAAATTTAGAAGATGTTTTTTATTCTCCACGAATCGAAGTAAGGGAACTATCTCGGCCCACTTCCCAAAATCTATCACATTATCACAAGTCTTGTGAATTGGTGTGCCCTAAAAATGGCCGCTTAGACATGTGCGACAGAAACGTTAAGTTAAACGTTAAGAAATGTAATACAATAACTTCCTCTCGTTTACAGTAACAAATTTTATTTATTTTTTTTTATGATGATAGTTCTAGTAGAAAAGTTAAAAGTGTCTGTTAAAAACACCGTCTGTTAAACGGCGTACCGAAAATTATGTACATACGAAATATTCAGTAACAATTTTTGCATCTGAGGGCCCCTACAGAAACGAAGTCCTGGGTAGGTGCCTGAACGCTGGCGCAAAAAAAAGTGAAGAGATACCAAATCAAGATATTATCGAGTCGACGACTCCCCGATAGAGTGATAAAGAGCATCGGATATTTTTGTTTGTTTCAATTGTAGAGGTTTTAGCCTTAAGGTGATTTGACTGTTTGACCCAGAAAAACTCAGACCCTATTTTCGGGGTTGGGGATCGATCCTAGATGGGCTGCAGGAATGGTATCGACTAACCCTTCGAGACTAAAGCAGAGATGGCGCTCGTAGTAAACCAGTAACCACGTCTTTCTAGAGTACTAACCTTTGCTTGAAACGGGTCAAAATTTTAAGTCGATCCTACCAGAAACAGCTGAGTTATCGAGGTTGGAGTAAAGTCGTTTTGTAGTTTGTTTAAAAAATGGAGTTTCGTGTTTTGATAAAACATTGTTTTTTAATGGGTAAAAACACCGTGCAAGCGAAACAATGGATTGGAAAATGTTATCCGGACTCTTGTCCATCAAAAGCAACGATTTGTCGGTGGTTCGCCGAGTTTAAAAGTGGTCGTACCGACACAAATGACGCGGAACGCTCGGGTAGACCTGTGGAAGCCGTTACACCGGAAAATGTGAGTGAAGTGACAAAAATTATAATGAAAGATCGTAAAGTGAAGCTCCGTGAGATTGCTGGGATGACACAGATATCATATGGAAGTGTATTTACTATCCTTCATGAAAAATTGAGCATGAAAAAGGTTTTTTCCAAGTGGGTGCCGCGATTGCTTTCGATGGAACAAAATGCACCCTGCCACAAGTCGATGAAAACAATGGCGAAATTGAACGAATTGGGCTTTGATCTGCTTCTCCACCCCCCATACTCGCCAGATTTAGCCCCCAGTGACTACTGGCTCTTTGCTGATCTTAAAAAAATGGTCCAGGGAAAAATATTCGGCTCAAATGAGGAGGTCATCGCTGAAACTGAAGCTTATTTTGAAGCGAAAGATAAATTTTTTATAAACATGGTATTGAAAAATTGGAAAAACGTTGGAACCATTGTATCACCATAAAAGGTGATTATGTTGATGAATAAAAAAAAATTTGCAAAAAAAATGTTGTTTCCATTGTTAGTCTCGGGACCTATTGATCTATGTGTTAATATGATTCTCGAACAGATTTTTTTTTTGGAAATGAGTTTTCAGAGTCGTTATATCTCAATCCATTGCAGAATACATGATGAATAAATTCGCCGCTGAACAAAAACTGAACCTTCCTGAAAATGTTCAGTGCACGTAGGATGTTTGATAAGTGGATCAATAGGGGTGATGCATTTTAAATTAATTCGGCAATACCATGCTGGATGAGGAATATCATCAATAAAAGCAACAACTACAGAAGTAACAGAAGCGCAGGATATCGCTATGCCAATTCATATGCGTCATTCGAATGCTGCACTTGCTGTGTGTTAGAAACATGCTGACACTGCTGCGCTTCTGGTACTTCTATAATTCATGCTAAATAGCGTTTTATTGGGTCTAATCTAAAAAATCTAAAATTGCAGTCAATTAGCTGGAATTAAAACAGCCTTTCGTCGCTACAAGCACTATTTGGAATGAGGCAAAATATAGCTGTTCATATTGACCACCCTACGAGTATCGAAAATATTTCTCAGTTGCGAAGTTGCGAATTTATTCAGTAGAGATTTTTCCAATTGATAAAGGTATAAATAAGTAAATTTTGCTCGAATCACTTCGGTATCGAACTGAAGCGTAGCGAAAATTCTGCATCAAAATATCATCGGGAACGATTATCTCTTTAGCGATATTTTTGTAGGGGGAAGTTCGTCATCAACTTTTGCTGACAGAAAAAATCACTCATGAACTTCGAGGTTCAGAGTTTTTGTGGATGCTTGTTTCATGAAAGAAAATCTCGGGGTGATTTTTTCAGTCACTGAGTTTTTTTTAGAAATTCTCATGAACTTTTATCACGAGTGATAATGAAATGAACTCTTTCTAGTCATGATTTTCCCAACACTGGCCATGCTCCTGGCTCGTGATTTACTGTTTTTCGTCCCAGAAACCTTTGAGATAGTCAAATAATGCACATTCATCAATTATCCAAAAACACGACCACGAATGTACAAAACTTTTTCGGGAAAGCTCTCAAACAAATTTACTAGTTTATGTCACTTCCATTTACAGATTCGTTTAATTGACACAATAATTCATAAAAAAGTGTAAAACTAACGTCGCTCAAGTTGAACCAAATGCTCGTTTTCGAGACGTAAAATCGCATCGAATTTGAACCGTAAGTCCTCCTCGCGTAGCTTAGTCGTAAATCGAAATTTCTTAACCATTGCTGCCATCATTATCTTCATGCTGATGTAGGCATACCGTAAACCTGAAAGTAGAAAAAAATATACTTCATTTCAACTAATTCTTTCTTCATTTCGACAAAAAAAAACCCAAACAATTCCTAGAGCCGCCACTGAATGCCAAAAACGCGAACGGATGCCTAGCTTTAGATCTTTCGGCAGAGAATCGTTCCGGATCAAACTTTGCGGCATCTGGTCCCCAAACATCCTCGCGGCGATGCAAGCTATATATGTGAATCACCAATAAATTTCCCATCGGCACCTTCAAACCGTCGATCTGAGTTTGATCAAGATTCTGGCGCATAATGATCGGCGCTACAGGATATAATCGAAGGGCTTCTTTTAGAACCATTTCCGTGTACTCAAGATTTTTCAACGAGTCTAGCGTAAACTCTGGGTCACTTGAGGGATAGACCTGTATGACCTCGTCGTAGAGCTTCTGCTGCACATCCGGATATAATGCCAGCAAGAGACAGGCGTAGGCGACTGCGGTGGCGGATGTATCCGTTCCGGCTCCGATTATGGTGTACACGTTATCGATTATTTCCCTCTCTGTAAATTGTCTCATCTTGTTGGTAAACATCTCATCCACGAATATTTGTGGCTTTTTAAATTCCTCATCAGCTTCTATCGGTTTTTCGTCTACATTGGCATGACGAACGGAAACATCGCCAACTATCTGTAATAAATCGTAGAAATTGCAATCTCTAACAACAATCTGTGTTACAACAATACTCTGAGAACCACGCGGTCCAGATAGTTGAGAAGAGAACGCAGCTCTCGATAAACTCCAGACCAATGGTAGATGGCATCCAGATAGTGGTGCACGCTCAAAAGTCTCCGCGAAGTTAAATAGAAATATCTGGAAAGAGATAACACTAGTATCAGTAAACAAATTTACTATATAGAGTGAATGCTTTTCCATGAATAAATTTTCCATTGTCCACCATCACCATCTTCTATTTCGAAACGACTTTAAACGTCGTTTTCCGGTATTTACTGGTCACTCGTCATTTACTGGCATAGTTATACAACGTTTTTCCTTTTTTATCTAAGATAAATTCTTGGGCCGAAGCAAAATATTGTTTATTTGTTAAAATAATTCATCTGACAAATAATAGTCTGAATGAAAGGAAAAAGGTACAAACGGTCAATTTAAAAAAAAGAAACACTTGATAATTTTTATGCAATTGTTTCCCAAATTCGAATAGATGCTCAACTTTAGAAAATGCTCGGATACATGCTCGAATGTAGTACGATGGAACGTTGCTTGAAATGGACTAGTCGAGCGTAGAGGTCGTGAGAAGCACGGAAGTCGAAAAGAGATAAGATCTTTGGAGAGTCAATATCGCCGTTGATTACTTTAGCCACAAGTAACGCTCGCTGTATCTTTCTACGTCGCTCTAGTGTTTCCAGTTCAATCAGGCGACAACGGTCAGGATACGGTGGGAGATCCAGTGGGTTCCGCCAGGGAAGGTCCCGCAAAGCAAATCAAATAAATCTTTTTTGTACACGTTCTATTCGTAAATTCCAAACCAGTTGGTAAGGACCAGTGCAGTGAAACTTCATTCAATTCAATTGAAACTGAATGTGGAACACATTGACGATCTCTCTACTGCAACAAACTTCACTCTCTGACACACACAATGTTTGCTCACGGCCCGAACGGGCAGCATTCAGTTCATCACTCGTTTCTCTTCAATCGAGGCTCAGTTTAACCACCGTCAGTTGATCTCTTGAAGTAACAAAATATCTCTTTCAATAGTGTGAAAGCGGCCTTCAAATGAGGTTCATGTAAACATTCGAATTGGTTCAAGATAATAGATGAAAGACAAATTAGATAGCTGAAATATCAATCACAGAATACACATAAATTAATTGTTTCCTCCTTCAGTTTTCATTTTTAATACTTTACTCCATTTATAATTCTATTCGTTCGAATCTGCTTACTACCAAGAGCGGAGGCAATGAAAGAGCTACACTACTTGGCACTCGAAACTGTGCAAGCAAAACGTCAAATGACTAGGTACGATTATTCAACTGATGGTGAATTCCGGGAGCTTCACTTGAAAATGGCAGCAAAAGTCAAATGAATTAGTAGGGATATGCTGACGGTCGGTGGCCATAAATTTCATTTTCATCTTATATTATTCGATTGAAAATGAAATTCTACCGCACTGGTAAGGACTCCAAATAAAATACGTGTTTTCAACTAGTGGACGCACCAATGAGCAATACAATGCTTTCAAACAATACGGACCCTTGAAGTCCCGACTAATTTTTGCAATAAATCCGAGTTGCCGCGTTGCTTTGGAAATTAGAGTTGATCGGTGTAGATTAAAGGTGAGTTTAGCATCCAACAGAACACCCCGAGATCATTGACAAATTCTATCAAGCGTTTGTCCATCAATTTTGATAGTCGAATACTGTTGGATTTATTTCACGATGAAAAGTTATAACTTGACATTTCACGGTACTGATTATTGAAAAGTTTCATCAATACCAATCTACGAAAATACATAGGAGCTGCTGAAGATGGAGACAGCTTCAAGTCATCAGCGTAAACCAATCTGCATCCGACGCCAAGTAGTAAAGCAGCATTGTTGAAGAACAGCACAAACAGTAGTGGACCAAGGTTACTGCCCTGAGGAACACCCGATTTATTCGTGAACGGAGAAGAAGGACAAGAGCCAAGAGTAGTAGCGTAGCCAACGTAGTACTCTGTCGCATAGATAAGAGCTCAACCATTTTACAAACGTTCTCGAAGCCCCTAATCGAGACAATTTTGCTGTTAGTATTCCAGTATCTATTCGTATCTATTCGATCAAATGTAGCATTTAGATCGGTGTAGATTGCATCAAATTGTGACTTTTTTTCGATCCGCGTAATACATGTCGATGTAAAATCCAGTAGGTTCGTATTCACTGATCGTCCAGGCAGAAAACCATGCTGGTAGGTAGATATGTATGTCTTCGTTTGAAATAATACCTTATGATCAAAAAAGAACCGGAATTTTATTGAAAAACGCAAAATTTAAATTTTTAATAAATTTCTTTATTATCGCCTTCAAAGTACTCTCCTCCAGCGGCAATACATGCATGCCAACGCTTGATCCAATTTTCCATACAAGTTTTATAGGCCGCCGAAGGTAGTTCACGCAGTGAATTCTCTTTAATGGTCTCTATGGTCTCAAAACGCGTTCCTCTCAATGGCAATTTTTGTCTGGGGAAGATAAACAAATCACACGGGGCCATATCTGGAGAATACGGTGCTTGGTTGATGATATTGATTGAGTTTTTGGCCAAAAACTGCGACACAATCAACGCTGAAATTCAGTTTTTTGGCACCAGCCGAGAAGCAACGCGATTCAAACCCAAAACATCAGTTAAAATGTGTTCGGCTGATCCATAAGAGATGCCCAACAACACAACAATCTCTCTAATCGGTACAGAACGATTTTGCAACACGATTTGCTTCGCCGATTCAATGTTTTCTTCAGTAACAGATGTTGTTGGGCGGCCAGGGATCTCATCATGATCCAAGCTTGTACGACCACCTTTGAAGCGTTTATACCACTCGTATGCCTGTGTTTTTCCTAGACACGATTCACCAAAGGCCTTTTCTAACATTTTCAACGTTTCGGAATACTTAAATCCATTTGCAACACCAAATTTGATGCACGCACGTTGTTCTAAATTTTCATCCATTATAAAAATCGCCACACAAAAATTTTTCAACTTCTTTGTATAGACGCCAAACAAAAACTAATCGTATGATATGCGTCAAAATTTGACAGAATGTGTATAAAAGTGTTGCCAACGTTGAGAGAATAAAAGTTTACCGATTGGACAAGCGCGGGAATTTTAAAATAAAAATTCCGGTTCTTTTTTGATCATAAGGTATGGAAGCGCTAACTACTAACTCAAATAGAACATTCAGGCGATTGCCACTTTTAAAAACCTGGAAACATAAAATACTGTTTCCAGATTGTCGGGAATATACCATGCTCAAACGACTTATTAAAAATGCGCGATGGATCGAGTGATGTACGTTGTTCTAGTATCGGAGATAAACTCAAGTCCCTTTGAAACTCGCAGAGGGCTACGGTAAGGTGATGGGCTTTCGCCTCAACATCGCAGTGTCGAACAATCAGCAAATGAGCGCTGAGCGCACGTCAAATGTTAGAACCCACTGAGAGACCATTTGTACATCAAATTATTGTACAATCAACGCATTGCATCAGAATCTTATGACACTGTCTCACCTGTATTCCCATCCACCAGAGTTGCCATGAGCGGCCGATGTTCTCTTCTTTGCCGCCGAGTATTGAGCGCAGGATTTTTCTCAAATACGCCGAGTAATCGAACATCTGTTTCCTTCAACGACCATGCTTCGTAGCCGTATAGAACAACAGGTAGTATCAACAACTTGTATAGAGCAGGTTTGGTGCGTGTATGCAAGCTACGAGAATTCAGCTGGTTACGGAGCCCGTGGAAAGCCCTATTAGCTGTTGCAACAGGTCTTTTTACCTCGCGATTAATATCATTATCGCATGTCACTAGTGTTACAAGATATATGAAGTCGTCAACAACCTCGTATTGTACCCCATCTATCTCCACCTCGGATCGTACACCGTTTACTCCTTTCTCTACCAACCAGCCTTAGTCTTGGTAGAGTTCATCGTCAACCCTATTATCGCAGCTTCTTTCTTGAAGGGCACAAAAGCCTCTTCCACAGCTCTTCGATCCACACCAATAATATCAATGTCGTCCGCAAAACCAAGAAGCATGTGAGACTTATTGATAATGGTACCGTTTCTTTGCACGCCGGATCTTCGTATGGCACCATCGAGCGCTATATTGAACAACAGGTTTGAGAGAGCGTCGCCCTGTTTCAATCCATCTAACGTCACGAAAGCATCGGATGTCGTACCAGCTATCTTGACATGATCTGCCACAATTCGTTACGTTTCACTGAGTCGTACGCAGCTTTGAAATCTGCAAACAGATGATGAGTCCGCAAGTTGTACTCCCGAAACTTATCGAGAATTTTTCGCAAAGTGAATATCTCGTCCGTCGTTGGACGTCCTTCCCGAAAGCCGCATTGGTATTCGCCGACAAAGGATTCTGCCAATGGACGCAGTCTGCCGAACAGAACCTTAGAATGTACCTTGTAGGCGGTATTGAGGAGTGTTATGCCTCGATAGCTTTTACAAACAAGTCGGTGACCCTTTTTGTAGATAGGGCATACGATACCATCCAGCCAGTCCGAAGGCATTTCCTCTCCTTCCCAGATCATTCCAATTACTAGGTGGAGTGCGCTCGCTTTCGACTTTGAGAAGTTCAGCCGGGATGCCGTCCTTCCCAGCGGTCTTTCCATGTTTAAGCTATCTAACCGCTTTTCGTATTTCGTCTAGCGTTGGTGGGTCCACAGTTTGTCCATCATCCTCAATCCTCATTCTATTCATGCTCTCTTCCGTTGATTGTGCATTCAATAGTCGTTCGAAGTGCCTTTTCCACCTGGTAGCCATCATAAACTTTATCATAACTGGTACGGGTGTACTCATTTTTCTCATGCTGTTGACCGTTTTATAGAACATCCGAGCGTCGTTTCTAGCGAAAGAGTTCTGTGCCTCTGCAAGCACTCTTTCATTCTGTTAACGTTTCTTACGCCGGTGCACACAGCGTTCAAGCCTTCGTCGTCGTTATGTCGTTGTTCGATTCGTTAGTCGAGTATTCGGGTGTATTCTTCAGATACAGTCGAACTCGAAAGCCGTTGTATGTTCAGACGCATGGCTTTCTCCCGTTTGGGACCTTTGACGCTGGACATTCGTGCTCGAAGCTTGCATACCGCCAGATAGTGATCGGAATCTATGTTTGGCCCTCGAAAAGTCCTAACATCGATAAAATCGGACAAATGTCGGCCGTCTATCAAAACATGGTCGATTTGGGAGCATATTTCACCATTTGGGTGTCTGCAGGTATGTTTACGAATATCCCCGGAACGACCGAAATTAGCTCTGCGCCTAATTCGTAATACTTGTTTTCGAATTAGTTGATTTTAACAACAAAATTTCCAAAATAACTATAAAATCAGTTCAAATTGAGAATTTACTTTGCTGAAAAAAACTCTTATTTTTAGAGAATGTGTTTAGTTGGCGAATATTCTGGACACAAACCAGCAATGTTTCAATTCAAAACGAAATTCTCATTGACAACTAATTTTGTTATTAAAATCAGAAAATTTGTTTCTATTTATCTATCACCATCATTACTGAAGGACAGCACGTAGAAAACAAAAATGAAATTGGCTTTATTAACAAGTTTATTAGCCAAAAACTCATGAGAAGTGTCAAAGCAAAACAATCCATTAAAAAGCTAAAAGGGACAGCCTTGTTGAAACTACTTGAAAATTGTTTAGATGTTTTTCGCATGTGTGACGATAATAAATTTCTAAGCCGATATGTAAAAATGACGTAAACTGTTAGTGGAAAGTGTATTTATTCAGAATTTGTGCGCATTTGAAGCGATTATGCGTAATAATGTTTTTACGTGGAACAGTGAAGTGAGTTTCGAATGTTGCACTCTAATTTTATATATCAAATGATATTTTTTGTATCTTCCAACCTTCTGGGCTACGCCGTCTGGTGTACTACTTGTATTCGGTTTTTGTTTTCCGAATGCTCAAAGTTTTCAGTGTTAGAGTCGATTTCGAGAAGTCGAATGAAGAAAAATGCGATTTAGAAGAAAAATTTTCAAAAAGAAGTTTATGTTTCGCTTATGTCTTTTTCTTCACCTGCCAATATAGAAAAGATAACCGCGACTGAAATTTTTACGGTAATAGTGTGCCATCTAGTGACTAGTAGTCATTACGGTGTCAACGTTTTTTTTTCAGTGACAGAGCGCCATATAGCTGCATATTGCAGAAACCAATTCAACCGTTTATGTTGGTTGAAAACAACGTTTTACTTCTGTTTTTTTTTTCTAATTCAACTAAAAAATTAGTTGAATGGATATGAAGTGTGCCTTAGCTAAGAAATGACAGGGAATTAGAATTAAAAAATCTAAATTAGCAAAAGTAAGATTTTTTTTGTTGTCTCAAAATATAACTAAATAAAATCAGAAAATCAACTAATTTTTTCGCCAAAATGCTGATTTTGGACTTTCCGTGTCCCTACGCGCAAAATAGGCCGTTGTCGTTGGTAGATGAGTGGAGGCTTTCCTTACCAATAACTGGGCGAAAGAATTCTTCTCTACCGAACTGGGCGTTTACATCCCCGATGATGATTTTAACGTCGTGTTTAGGGCACTCATCGTAGGTCTTGTCTAGATGCTCATAGTCTTTCACATCGTCGGGTTTGTCGTTGGTTGGTGCGTATGCGTTTATTAAATTGTAGTTGAAAAATTTGCCCTTCATCCTCAACACACAGATACGTTCGTCCACCGGTGTCCACCTGATGATCCGTCGCTGTTGCTTACCAAGTACCACAAAACCAACTCCGCTTTGTGATTTCTCGCCGCCACTGTAGTAGATGTGGTACTTGAAAGAAGTATCCGCAGTTGGGTTAACTGCGCGGAATTCTCGCTCGCCAGTGCCACACCATCGAACTTCTTGAAAAGCCGCAACCTCTACAATAACCTTTCGCAGCTCTCGAGCAAAAAGGCTGTCTCGCGCAGGTTCCAAGTAACGAGTTTCCAATCAGATTCCTTTAAACGTTGCCGTGTCGGTTGCCGATTTATCCATACTGTATTTCTTTTTTTGTTTTTCTTGGTGTTTGTTTTATTTCGGTATGCCACCTTACCAGGGCTGCGATACCTAGTCTGTTTTTTCCCCTATTCCAACAGAATATTCTTCGATTATTCAAATTCAAACAACATCGTTTGAACATCAACGCAATCTATGTGTCGAACTGCCCTTAAAAGGCCAATATTTTAGTGCTGAGTGAAATGGCGTTCGCCCATCACTAGCTCAGGCTACACAAACCACAGTTGCCGAATTAGAGCGGCAGCAAGGATGAACCATGGATCGTTGCTTGGTTGTCCTTTAATGTTAAGAGCCAAAGTTCAATTTTGAAGAATTTTAGTTCGTTCTTTCATTGCTACGAGAATTGAAAATTTAATGATACAGAACCTTGGGGACGGGTATAGCGTGATGGGTAAGTCGATGCCTTTCACGCAGCCCGCCTGGGTTCGATTCCCAACCCCGCACATAGGGTCAGAAAGTTTTTCTGGCCCGAAGAGGCGAATGACATTAATGTTAAAGCCTCTCTAATTGAAAAAAAAAAAAATGTTACAGAACACATTTTTCCATTTTTGACTTCATTCTCATTTTTTTTTCCATTTGTCGTAGATATAATACCCCACTGTGTTATGCCCCTTGAAATGTCAAAATATTACAAATGTAGCAAAAAATAATGACATTGAAAATGATTTACGTGATCAACTAACTGCAATTAAGAACCAACACCTTCGATCCACATAATTAAAATAAGTTAAAAAAAATCATTTAGGGGTTAGCCAAATTTTGTGCTAGGGCACATAACCGTTTTTATCATTTTTACGTTTCGTCTTTGACTCATCAGTGCAGATCAGTTCAAATTGAACTGCTTAGTGCTAAACTCGGCAGTTCAATTTGAACCGCTAAATAGACGTAAAGTTTCTGCTACTTACAGAACACTTTTTGTTTTGCAACGAAGGGACGTCAGAAAAGACATTGCACTTCGTTGCAAAACAAAAAGTGTTCTGTAAGTATCAGAAACTTTACGTCTGCTTAGCGGTTCAAATTGAACTGCCGAGTTTAGCACTAAGCAGTTCAATTTGAACTACTCTGCACTAATGAGTCAAAGACGAAACGTAAAAATAATAAAAACGGTTATGTGCCCTAGCACAAAATTTGGCTAACCCCTAAATGACCAAACCTGCATCGGCCAGAAATAGTCGAAAACACGTTTTCGTTCGGGACGTCAGAAAAGACATTGCTCTTCGTTGCAAAACAAAAAGTGTTCTGTAAGTAGCAGAATCTTTACGTCTGCTTAGCGGTTCAAATTGAACTGCCGAGTTTAGCACTAAGCAGTTAAATTTGAACTGCTCTGCACTGATGAGTCAAAGACGAAACGTAAAAATAATAAAAAAATTACCGTTCAATTTTGACAATCAGTGAGTCCGCCTCTTCGAGTACGCTGATATCTAGCCCTAGTGTCGTCTCAAGCACCATCTCCATCGCAAATCTTTCAACGTGCTCCATTATGTTAACTGTTGCTCCTTCCGGAAATGTACCAAGTCTTTCGACTAATTTTTTAGAGCAGTTGGTAAATATCGGTATGAAGCTTTGAAGTATTCTCAAGTTGAACGAGGAACTCAACGCCTTTCGCTGACCCTTCCACATTTGATCTGTACGAAATAAACACAAATTCTCATACTGATCACGTTTCATGTTAAGAAAAAAATATATTCACATTTTGCTCCGAACAATCCGTGGCTCATTTCGAAAAAATCGTAGAGAAATGGTTTATCCAGCCAGACCGATTCTGTGAGAATTTGCTGTGCAACATCCGGATGACTTGTTGCGAGGATCAATTTGGGACCCATCCAGAATTTGAACAATTTATCCTTCCGTTTGAAGAGTTTGACAATATTCCAAAACCGCTTGGCAGTACCTTTACCAATAAACAGATGTCCACAACCGATCAGTGGATAGTTCATTTCCACACACGGAATGTCTTTTGAAAACGCATACTTCTTTCGAAAACTTATATATTGAACCACACACAGCACGACCAAGAATCCTAACAGAATTATCCACATTTCTACAAGTTATCTACAAGCTGTTATCCGGTACCACTGTGTGCAACAACTGATCTTTTGAACGAGAATGTTACTGTTGAAATGCTCCACTTCTTCCATCACCAACAAAGCTAATTGTTTATTAGATGACCTTTCCACTATCGCTCTAGGTCTCATTATTAGTGCCGGAATAAGGTAGTCCGCTGAGGTTTCTCAACGAACCTTGTTCAGTCATTTGTGTTTTTCCCTTATCTACTAGTCATCTTAATGAGAACCTCAAAGTATCATAGATCTTGTTAAGCTTTTGCAATCGTTCCATACTGTTTTAATGTGCTTAAACTAACATTAGAATGATTATTTTTACACCCCCTGACAGAATTGCTACTATTCGCAATCGATCGATGCGCAACTAAAGTGGATTAAACGCAAATGAAAACCAGAGCTACGTGCATGAAATTAATGCCATAAATGCTACCGATCATAGCGATGATTTATGTAGGTATCATTGCTTATTTTGTTACTGTTATGGGTTAGACAAATTACTTACATTAAAAAAAACACTAGAAGATTCCCTTTAATTTTTTTAAACTTGAATAAAACATAAACTTTCTCTGAGTATAAACTAACATAACTTTTTCAATTTGTAAACAGTTATGTCAAGGTAATAAAAAAATTTCTTTGTTTTGCATCGTCACACTAAATGACGGTTTGAAATTTTAAACACACTTTACCCTATAATTTCGAAACCAGAAGTCGGATGCGGATGAAATTCAATAGCAACCTATGAGACTATGACGGTCAAGCCATCTCTGATAGAAATGAGTAACATTATCTGACACATGCTTACACACATACATACAAATATGCAAAAGGCAACAAATATACTTTTATAAAGTAGAAACGTTATCATTATTTTATGACAATACCAACAAGTGGGTACAAATCGAATAAAAGAGAATACCAAGGATGGTAAACACTACAAATAGTCCCATCTGCCAATGGCGATTTATCTCTATTAAGTCTTCTAACAATTAGTGTAGCGTAATTCTTTATACACTGAGGTCTTTTTTATGCGGCCATTTTTTATGCAGTCTTTTTTTATGCGGTCTTTTTTTAATCGGTTTGCGACTGTTTTATGCGAATTTTCAGAGTTATTCGGTTTTTTTTATGCGAAGTTTCAGAGTTATGCGGTTTTTTATGCGAATTTTCAGAGTTATGCGGTTTCCCTTCTGCGGTCTTTTTATGCGATGTTTCAGAGTTATGCGGTTTTTTAATGTGAGTTTTCAGAGTTATGCGGGTTTTTTACCTTTTTACCTTTTTTATATATATAAAAAATAGGTAAAGAATTCGCTCAAACTTTAGAAAAATTTTCCGAGGCCCGGAGGGCCGAATGTCATATACCAATCGATTCAGCTCGACGAACTGAGCAAATGTCCGTGTGTGTGTATGTGTGTGTGTCTGTATGTGTGTTGTCAACTAAGAGGTCGAGATCTCAGAGATGGCTGGACCGAATTGATCAAACTAGTCGCAAATGAAAGGTCTCCCCGTCACCCAGAACGCTATTGAATGGTTTTGAGATCGGATGTTTACTTTTTGAGTTATACGAAGTTTTATGTCAAAATTTTCAGTTTTTTGACAGTATCTGTCACGATTGACTTTGGAAACAGAATATGTTTTCAGACTTAGATTCCGTACGGTAAAACCTATCAAACAAGCCATAGATTGTTAAAATCCGTCCATTTTTAACGGAGATATCGACATTTTTGTGTAAGCGACTTCTCCCCCTATTCCAGCAGTAGAAGTTTTGAGCGCTGTATGGCAAATAAATGCTTGGGAGAAACGTAAAACACGATTTTTTATACTGTTACATTCAATTGTTTCTAAGTACCAAAAAGATTGTGTACAGCATCCTTTTTCATGACATTTTGCCTCGTACCGATTTTAGCACGGTTCGTTTTTGGCAACGAAATCGTTCGAATATGACATATGTAAACCAGATGATGGCAGAATATTCGAGTTGAAAGCAATTAATAATAATTATATTGTTTAAGGCTACTTACAGCAATAAATACTGGAATAACATAATACCCATATACCATTCGAATCAGTTCGTCGAGATCAGCAAATGCGTGTGTGACAAATAATTTCACTCATTTTTTTACCTTTCTTCGAAGATGACTCAACCGTTTTCTACAAAATCAGATTCATATGAAAAGTCGTATGCTCCCAAACAAGGTTCCTGAATTTTGTTCGGATCAAATCTCTGGATCCGGAACTACAGGATGATATGTGAAACGAAATTAAAATTATGTAACCCATTTTTCTCGTAGATAGCTGAACCGAGCTAAGATTCAAATGAAAAGTTTTAAGATTCTATAAAACACCTTGCTTTTCAGTCAGATCCAACTTCCGGTTTCGGGGATACAGGGTGATTAAAATGAAAATGTCTATTTCACATAAATTAATCGGGTTTATCGGGTTTGCAGATTTGGATAGTCGATAACCAAATAAACTTATTTCAGTTTTCGATTCAAAAGGCACCCAAGTATTTAATTCGTACTACGATTTCTCAAAGATGTCTACGCTTATTTTCGAACATTTTGTAACAAATGTAAATTAAGGTAATGTAAGGTGAATTTATCTGACTTCGGCCATACCGATTTTTGAATTCCGGTCCCAGTATCGAATCGTTTCCCATACAAAATAATTAATTTTATCCAATCCTGACTTCCGATTCTGGAATTACAGGGTGATGAATTTTTAAAATTCAAACCGATATAGAAGATGACAATCTCGAAAAGCTTTGAAGTTGGACTCAATTGCAATTGCGTCATATGGCCATACGAATTCGGTTTGGGTTATGCTGGTTCCTGAATATCGGCCCTGGAAGTACCTTAAATTCCCGTAAATTCTAAAGTGGAACTTACTTCGACATATCATGGATTCTTTAATTCTTTAATTTCGACATTACAGAGTAATGAGTGATTAAAATATCAAATTGTCGCTTAAAACGACGGTCTTTAAAAAAAATGTCATGAAAACTGAAACACCGTAGAATGTTCATGCATAAAACACATGCAGATTGATAAAAAAAGGTATTATCTCACTGCTAGGTGGATCAAGCACGTTTTTATAAATATAAAAAAATAAGTATAGAATTCGCTCAAATTTTAGAAAAAATTTCCGAGGCCCGGAGGGCCGAATGTCATATACCAATCGATTCAGCTCGCGAACTGAGCAAATGTCCGTGTGTGTGTGTGTGTGTGTGTGTGTGTGTGTGTGTGTGTGTGTGTGTATGTGTGTGTGTCTGTATGTGTGTTGTCAACTAAGAGGTCGAAATCTCAGAGATGGCTGGACCGATTTTGATCAAACTAGTTGCAAATGGAAGGTCTCCCCGTCACCCAGAACGCTATTGAATGGTTTTGAGATCGGATGTTTACTTTTTGAGTTATACGAAGTTTTATATCAAAGTTTTCAGTTTTTTGACAGTGTCTGTCACAATTGACCTTGAAAACAGAATATATTTTCAGACTTAGATTCTTCACGGTAATACCTATCCAACAAGCCATAGATTGTTAAAATCCGTCCATTTTTAACGGAGATATCGAAATTTTTGTATAAGCGACTTTTGCCCTATTCCAGCAGTAGAAGTTTTGAGCGCTGTCTGGCAAAGAAATGCTTGGGTGCCACATAAAACACGATTTTTTATACTGTTACATACATTTGTTTCTAAGTACCCAAAATACTATGTACAGCATGATATTTTGCCTCGGATCGATTTTAGCACGGTTGGTTTTTGGCAACATAATCGTTCGAATATGCCATATGTAAACCAGATGATGGCAGAATTTTCGAGTTGAAAGCAATTCCACAATTATATTGATTTAAACTACTTACAGCAATAAAAGCTGGAAGAACATAACAACCATATACCATTCGAATCAGTTCGTCGAGATCAGCAAATGCGTGTGTGACAAATAATTTCACTCAATTTTTTTTCGGAGATGACTCAGCCGTTTTCTACAAACTCAGATTCATATGAAAAGTCATAAACTCCCAAACAAGGTTCCTGAATTATGTTTGGTTCCGACCTCTGGTTCCGGAACTACATGATGATATGTGAAACGAAATTAAAACTGTGTAACTCATCGTTCTCGTAGATGGCTGAACCGATCTAAGATTCAAATGAAAAGTTTTAAGATTATATAAAACATCTTGTTTTTCAGTCAGATCCCACCTCCGATTTCGGAGATACAGGGTGATTACTATAAAAATGTCTATTTCACATAAATAAATCAGGTTTATCGGGTTAGCAGATTTGGATAGTCGATAACCAAATAAACTTATTTTATTTTTGGTGGTATTCAGTTTTCATTTCGGAAGATACCCTTTCTTTTTCTTCCGATTCTGGAATTGTAGGATGATGAATTTTTAAAATTCAAAGCGATATAAAAGATGACAATCCCGAAAAGCTTTAAAGTTGGATTCAAAAATATTGCAATTTATTCGTCATATGCCCATGGGTTATGCTGGTTCCTGAATACTGGCTCTGGAAGTACCTTAAATTACCCTAAACTCTAAAGTGGAAATTACTTCGACATATCATGGAATGTTTAATCGATTGTTACTCTTTTAGATTCAAATTCGATCCGATTTGCAGTTCCGACATTACAGAGTAATGAGTGATTGAAATCTCAAATTGCCACTTAAAACGACGGACATTAGAATAATGTCATGAAAACTGAAACAATGAAGAATATTCATGCAAAAAACACATGCGGATTGAAAAAACAAGGTATCATCTCACTGCTAGGTGGATTAAGCACGTTTTCATGTGGTAAGTAAACTCGCATAAAGTGTAATTTCTAAAACTTCTTCTGATAAGAGGGAAAGATTGGGACCTCAGTCATAATGTAGAGTAGTAAAAAGAAATGATTGCCAACATTACAATAAACGCTACATCTAAATAAAAAGTTGCTGTCATTTTCAGATTCGATTGAACGACTTTTTCATTTCGTTTCGTTTTAATTTCTCATCATTTTAATATACAAATTTTCAATACTGAATTTTCCACCATCTCGATGTCAACTAATTAAATCTTTGTCGTTTTTAGTTATTCGTTCCCATACCCCCTTTTTTCACTCCGTTTTCCACAAAATTACTTTTCTTAGGCAACATCACCATCATCATCCACAGAAAACTGCTCCAATCGATGACCAACATGCGGGCCACCCGCCGGGTATCCGTGGTCTGGGGGTGTTTCTCGCGGACTCATTGATACGTAGAATCGTCATCTGGAAGACACTCGTGTTATATTCAATCCACCGACCATTGCCGATCGCCAGCTGCAGGTTGAATCTGCCTGAATCGACCATTGCGACCGGAATACGTCGCTACCCTAATGATACTACCCTAGTTTTAAGTTAGTCGTTAATCAAGATTAGAAAATACCCTTGGCATCTTAGAGCTTAAGCAGTGTGCCTTTAAATATGTTATTATTGAATAAAAAACAAACTGAGTTTTGATCTTCCGATACCGATTTACTGGTTTTTCTCCTGAAAAATATAGATTTAAAGGTGGCAACCCTGCACTCTATACGAAATTGAACAAAGAACGCTCTGTGCTAGGTACTAGTGTTTTCTTCTTTCATACCAGCACATACCGATGCGTACCGGTTTTGCATTGTCATTTTGCATGACGGTTTGAAAGTTTTGACACTCATCGCCATATAATTTCGAAACCAGAAGTCAGATCTAGATGAAATTGTGCATAGCTTTTTGAGACGATGGGAGCATTAATTTGAATCAAGATTTGTCAAAATCGGCTTAACAGTTGCTGAGAAATTGAAGTGGGTTCCGTTTTTGAAGCATTTCTTTACTATTCTCGGTACTTTCGGAAGCGGAAACCGGAAACTGGTAGTCCCGAAGGAGGTTTACCTTATGATCAAAAAAGAACCAGAATTTTCATTTTAAAATTCCCGCGCTTGTCCAATCGGTACACTTTTATTCTCTCAACGTTGGCAACACTTTCATACACATTCTGTCGAATTTTGACGCATATCGTACGATTAGTTTTTGTTTGGCATCTATACAAAGAAGTTGAACAATTTTCGTGTGGCGATTTTTATAATGGATGGTTTCGGTTCGCTTTCGAAGCGCCATTCGGTCGATTGTTGTTTAAACACATTTTAAAACCACATTGAACAGTTGAGGTTCGAAAAAAATAGCTCGTGAGGCAGGCAATCTGTTCCTGCTTCATGAAAAGCGACATTTTCATCTCAACCAGAACCATAAACCCGAAAATCAACATGCAGGGCTGCTTGAAAATCTTCCGCTACATTTGCTCAAGCAACACCAATGCTCCATTTCGTTTAGGACGAAGTTGGCACCTTGCTATTGCGGAAATAGCTCATGCAGTGGTCTGCCGAGAACAACGTCCTGGTGCTCAAGGGCAACTTGCATTCGTTCAGAAGTTAGCTCTTTTACAATATGTTTCTTTATTCGGTATGAAAATAATTAGATTCGATTTGTTAATAAAATAACTATAACTATTTGAATACTTTTTCCGTCTGGCCAATTTTTATCGTAACACATCTGTTATTGTTGAATATCTTTAAATTGCTTCGACTCTAAAAATATTAAGCACTAACAGCTTTTCGGAAGAAAATCAATAAAATTATGTGAAGAACTCTTTTACGAACTAACTAGAATTTTACAAGTGTATAGCATAACTGAAAGAGTGCTGGTTAGGAAGTATAGCGATGAAAAAAAGTTTAAAGCAGAACTACGCCATAACGAGCAAAAGTATTTAACAATGGTTGCTTGTCAAGTAACTCGTTTGGAATCATTTGTTCGATCGGGATGTAAATAATGAGAGATAGAAAATGAATTATCCCATTATAGTTTATTTACTTAGCACGCAAGTATTACTCTAAACTGCGAACGTCGCAAACAGGTCGTAGGGCAGAAACAATGAAACAATTTCAAAGCATGACATCCAGTGAAAAGGTTACCGCCCAGCTATTGCTATGGAAATTAACCAGGAGACAGCAAAGAATATATCACTTGAAACACTTCCATACTAGTTTACAGTATAGGCTAAACGTTTGAAAGTGCTTAATACATAGTAAAACGACTAACCAAGCTGTTTCAAAATGTGCTCAATATTGGTGCCGTGCTGTTCTATTCCAACGGATGGATTTAAGTTAGACATTGCTAAAGTTTTTATACAAGTTGTCGAACAGTTGGAGGATCAAACATAGATTGGTACCTTGAATTAAATGTTTGCTACAAAAGAGTTAATCAATGCACGCATGTTTCTTAATGCGATGAGCAATGTATCTCATTCGTTCGATGTTGACTCAGACTTGACTAAGTAACTATTAGTTATTGATTTCAATTCCATAATTACCTCCACAATTTTTGTAAGGACAATTTGATATTTAATTTTAAATTGCTTATAACATTTTTTACTTACATACGCAACCGCAGCTGAAAAGATGTGTAAGTAATTATCGTTTCCGTGAAATCGTCACAGGTTAATTCGAAGTCAAACGCATCAGAAAATCGATTGGCTGGAATGACGCGTACTGACAAACGGTTCGTCATAGGTCACGAGTACAGACATACGAAGAAAAGCCAAGTGAATGACGCTCAATCACTGTTAGTTGTGAGCTTGGAGCTTCTAGATTATGTATAATGAGAGCTGTTTCGGAGAAGTCCATGAACAAGTTCTTTCGAGTCTTTGTGGGAGAAACGTATACGAGGTCTGTTCAAAAAGTACCCGGAATTCTCATTTTTCTAAAAAAATATTTATTTATTCGTCTACATCTATATGGTCCCCTTCAAAGTAATCCCCCCTAGATATAATACACTTATGCCAGCGTTTTTTCCAGTCTTCGAAACACCCCTGATAGTCACTTTTTGTAATGCTCTGTAGCATTCTCTGCGATTCTGCCTTTATCTCTTCAATCGATGAAAAACGCTGTCCTTTCATGGGTCTCTTCAACTTTGGGAACAGGAAAAAATTACACGGAGCGATATCTGGTGAATAAGGAGGTTGAGGCATGATTAAAGTCTTGTTTTTAGCCAAAAAATCACGAATAAGCATCGATGAATGAGCAGGTGCGTTATCGTGGTGCAAAACCCATGAATTGTTTTTCCATAAATCATGATGGCATGAGCCAACTGATAAGCCAACTTCATCAGCAACTTCTCTAATAGTGATTCGGCGATCATCCATAATCATTTTTTCCACTTTTCCCACATTTTCATCGATTATTGACGTGCTGGGTCGACCGGGGCGTTCGTCGTCTTCAACGTCTTCGCGGCCATCTTGGAAACGCTTATACCACTCGTAAACACTTGTTTTTTTCATAGCAGACTCACCGTAGGCTCTCTGTAACATTTCGCACACTTGGTTACACTTTATTTCATTTTTCACGCAAAATTTAATACAAAATCTTTGACTCTTCAATTCTTCCATTGTTTAAACTAACAAAAATCGCCGAGCTCAAAAAAACACGTCTACACTAGCCGCTACAAGACAGAATGTAAACAATGAATACAGCTGAAAATTTCACCATACATTAGGGACATATGTACCAACACAATAAAAAAAAATTTGACCACCGGACTCTCCAGACGCGCGCAATTAAAAAATTCCGGGAACTTTTTGAACAGACCTCGTATGTCATTGTAGGTCCTGGCCCCTCTCGAAATCGAATACTCGCATCGATTGCTTTAATACGTACTATTTATACATTCAGTTTTATACATGTTATAAAACTTAATGAAGAAAGATTTTCGTTCTTTAAAAAAAAAACAATTTTTGGGAGGTAAAAGTTGGAGAAATATTCTGATTACACTGATTACTTATAGTGGTTTCGAGAGTATCATGGTGATCAAAACTCAACTAATGATAAAACCCACTACGACCAGCCCTACGATGAGGTTATACAGGACAGTGTCTAAACTACATACAATTGTGCTGGATGACCGGAAAGTGAAGGGTCAATATTGGGTGCACACACCATAGTTAGGGCAAGATTATGCAAATAAAGATTTTTTGCTGCTGGCAGCCGCACATGCTTATTCAGGAAAATAAAAACAAACGCGAGCGTTCTTCGGAAGCACGTTTGGTTAGACAGATGCGGATTCGGTTGGACTATTGGTATCGGTTGATAACTGTTGATGAAACCTGGATCGATTATTATAAGCCAGAGAACAGACTGATCACCCAGACTTTAGTCCGCAAGAGTGCTACGAAGTGGCCTTAGAAAGCTAAATGGAACAAAAAGGTTATGTTGTCATTTCTTTAGCATGACAATCCTACAGAACCGACTTTATAACCTCTCTGTCTCATTTAGTCTCCTTCGCAGTTTTCGTGAGCTACCTCAAAAAAAGAGAAAAAAACATCTTCTACAGCAAGTATTAATTTGCATTAATAAAGCAATTGATGACCGCAAAACTCGACAATACGCCATTTCACAAGAGCATCGCGTAAAATTCATTTTGTAGTTTTTGACCGGTATTTCTGGAATCTGAACCGCCCAAGTAACTAATATGACTTTCAAATACAGGCTAATACCACCCGACGGGTATCCGTGGCCTGGGGGTGTTTCTCGCGGACCCACGTAGAATCGTCATCTGGAAGACACTCGTATTACATTCAATCCATCGACCATTGCCGATCGCCAACTGCAACTGCAACTGAATCTGCCAGAATCGACCATTGCGACCGGAATACGTCACTACCCTAATGATAATACCCTAGTTTTAAGTTAGTCGTTAATCAAGATAAGAAAATACTCTTGGCATCTTAGAGCATTAGCAGTGTGCCTTTAAATATATTATTAATGAATAAAAAAAAAAAAAATACAGGCTAATCTAAAAAACAACCCGAAAGCTTTTTGGAAATATGTTAACGAACAGAGAAAGGAAAGTAGGCCTGCCGAAAACTATGGTGATATTGAAGCAACATCGACTGATAGTATTTGTAGTCTTTTCCGTGAACACTTCAGCAGCGCTTTCTGCGACAAGAAACTCGACATCGATTCCATTGCTGCAGCCGCTAATAATGTACCTTGCTTTCCATCTGTCGGTTCTCCAAACACTATATCGATTGGTGATGTGATAGAAGCGTCTAAAATGCTTTTCCAATCCTGGCCCTGGCGGTATTCCGTCAATTGTGTTAAAAATGTGCTCCCAGTATCGCAACTCCATTGGCTAACGCTTTCAACAGCTCGCTATTATTTCCCTTACACAGAAAAGGTGATAAACATATAATCTCCAACTATCGTGATATTGCGCCATTAAGTGCACCTTCTAAGTTGTTTGAGCTGATTGTCATGAATTTCATGCACCGTTGTAGCTCACAGTACATATTTGACGACCAACATGGATTCGTTCCCAAGCGTTCGACAAACACAAGTCTCGTTTGTTACACATCGCACATCATTTCTGAGATGGAGAAAGGTCATCAAATTGACTCTATCTATACCGATTTAACAGTTGCTTTCGACAAGATCAATCATGATATCGCTCTAGCGAAACTCAACCGCATTGGATTCCTTGATAGATTTTTAGACTGGATAAAGTCCTATCTCGATGACCACAAAATATCGGTAAAAATTGGTGACACTATCTCTAATTCGTTTACCATAAACTCTGGTGTACCACAAGATAGTCACCTTGGACTACTTGTTCAACGACGTTAATCACTCCCTGAAGTGCTTGAAGCTCTCATACGCAGACGACATTAGATTGTTTTTTTTTTAAATTGATAGCCAAAGCAATGCTAAATTTCTTCAACAACAGCTTGATATTTAAGGAAAGCGAATGTCCCAAACTTCCATATCAAAATGTGTCAGTGACCTTTCGATACTACTAATACAACTAATTTGTTGTGAGACAACTAATCTTAAGAGCAAGGTAATACGTCAACTGATGAAATGAAAATACCATAACATATTCAATAAAAAATAACAATTCGCGAGAATCACGTATGCTATATTCCACGATGAAGCCAAAAAGTTGCGACATATTGTCCCTTCAATGAATCGATTGGTTTAAAAATAGAACCAAGCAACGAAATTCGATCTAACTTTCATGTGATGAGCCCCAATCACAAAATTACAAGCTTACAAGTGAGCTGGCGTTCGTACAGACCCTCCTAAAATAAAATACCAATCTTGACCTTCATCAAAGATGACATCAACAGTGGATCCCCCCGGTGCCAGCCGTTGTCATCACTTAAACCTGATCTCCACCTAATTAAGCAGATTGAAGCAGCAGGAGCTGCTAATACCGCCATTCATAAAATGCGTAGCGACTTGACCCGGTAGCAAGGTCGAAAAGTTGCTACCCTATTTTAACCGAAACATAAGTATATAAAACCAACGTCATTCTGGGATCCTGTTTCGCTCGTCCCGCACCAGCGCACTTGCGTGTGACATTGGAACGTCCTTTTTGACGTGATGATTGGCCCTACCGCTACGGCAGTGTCAGCTGATGCCGTGTGCCGCTTGCCGGAAGTTACTTGGTCCCGGATTCGGTCAGCGGCCTGGTGAAACGAAATGTACATATTGGGATGCTGAACTCGGTGCTCTCTAGGTTGTGCATTTTCGCGCATGTGTTTGGACTTCTTTCGTTTACTAACAGACTAGCGTAAGAAAACATGTGTTTTTGGTTGTAACAATTACGCATTTTGTCAGGGCTGTACTCGAGGGTTCGAGCGAACGAAGCCGAATAGAACTATATGGATTAATAAATAAATTGCGAGGGTATTTTTTCCGTATGTTTTAATGAAGCAGCTCATGATAGGATATAAGTTTACTGTGATCATAAAAAAATCATATCAAGATCTTTTTTTAAACTTTCAAAACATTGTATAAGTTGTGTTACCTCGCTAAAAACTTGATACATTGAATTGTACATCTATTTCTTTCGTTGTACACTGAAATTTCCTTTTGCACGAATTTTTTTCGCAAGGTATTTTTTACACAGATTCCAAGGTTACCGCGATTTTCGCAATGAACAAGGTTTCGTTTAACACGTTTTTATCATGGCACGTAAACACGTGTTAAAAACCTTAGGGCATATTCACTAGTGCTATAGTTCTTGATGCATAACATTTGTCCGTTTTAAAATTGAAAACATGAATTCTAGATCAGGAATTCTGCAAAATTCAAGATCTGAACTGAATCTGAATCGAGAATTAGGATTCATTTTTTGCATTTTGGAACTGATTTCTGAACCATGATTTAATTCCTGAATTCAGTTTTATAATTGAATTCTTGAATTCGATTTCAATTTAATTATAAAATTCAGTTTAGGAATTCTGTTCCAGAATTCAAATTCAGAATTCATATCCTGCATACTGTAATTGAGCTCGGAACCTGGGTTCGAGAACTGGATTTTGGAACTGAATTCAGTTTCTAAATTTAGGTGCGGAATCCAAGTTAAGAATTTGGTTCTTACATTAAAGTCGGAGCCTGGATTCGGACAATGAATTCAGTTCAGTTAAAATTCAATTTAGAACCTACATTCTGGTCCACCAAACTATGATATTTATTTGAGTTTTAGAGTTTAATTTCAGGTTTCAGTTTCAGAATTTAGTTCCAGAATACAGGATCAAAAGTAAAACCTAAGACTCTGAAAATTAATCCTTGGATTTTGGAATTGAATTTAGTGCCTTAATTTGAGCCCAATTTAAAAAATTCAGATTCAGGAATTCAGCCTCAGAATCTTTGAACAAAATTCAAGACATAAATTCTAAATCTGGATTCTAGAACAAAATTTTAGATCGGAACTGAACATGAATCTACAGTTTGGAACTGCCTTCTGAACCATGAATTAATTCCTGAAAGTTTTATATTTAAATTCTTGAATTCAGTTTTATAATTGAATTTCAAAACTCAGTTTCAGAATTCAGAATCTGCATACTGGAATTGAGCTCGGAACTTGAGTTCTAAAACTGAAGTTAGTTCCTTAATTTAGTTCTTACGTTGAATTCGGAGTCTGGAATCAAAAAAATGAATTCAGTTCCAGCTTTCTAAAAGTAATTTCAAGAAGTGAGTTCTTGAGAACTGGATTCCAAACCTGAATTGAATACGGAGCTAGTCCAAGGTCCGAATTTAGTACTTTAATCCAGTTCCAGTTCCCTAATACCCGCAGAATACAGATTTTGGTGTAGATAAATAAATGGTAGGGAACAGCTGTAAATTCTGGTTTCTAAATTAACACAATATAGTAATAAGTACAGAATGCATTAATTTTTTTCCTGGCCACTGTACTAATATTTAGCACTGGCAGTGCATCCAGAAATTTAGTTAATGTAAGATAAATCTTTCTTTGAATCGATCGTTCGATACAGCTGATTCTTCTTGGATATTTTGCGTTTCGATCTCAGTTCCTCGCCAAAATAGCTTCCTTCAGAATCAAACGTATTGCTTCCATTTATACTCACAATTTTATTTTCTGAATCAACAACTTTAGGAAAGATTCAGCTCTTTCACCATAACTGTGATCAAAATCAGATGTATGCATATGCGAATATTTTAGATTGGAATTATCTCGAGTGTACTGTGCTGAACGAGAGACACCTACAAAGTCACTGTTTGAGCTGTCTTCCGTGGAAGAGTCTCCATACAATTACCATACAATTGAATTGCATCAAAACCTGACATGATATAACAAACTCAATTATATCGAACGATTAAAAGCTTCACACGAATGGAAAGTCAAACATGAAGTTTTGCCACGTGCGAGAGAATCATAGCATGCTAAGATGGCCCTGTATGCGAGTATCTTTTCGTTCGTTAACAAAAGTACTTGCATATGGGTCCCATCTTGTTGCGTAACAGATTTTTTAGAATGATGAAAAATCCAATATTTCATTCCAGATGAAAAGTTCGTAATGCTATCGATGTATGTGATTCAGTAGTATCACGGAATAATCATCACAGTAGCGGAAAAAGTGTATTATTACCGAAATATGTATTCATCTTTTTCTCAGCTTGTCGATTTTTAATATGGGACTGATATGCAAATATGGGCAGTGTAGGTCTGTGTGAAATATTAGCGATTTTTAAGCATATTTCTTTCAACTTGTTTAAAACATTATGTTTTGCTACATTCAAACTAAAATTATTTTTACAATAATGTTTAAATCAATAAGCGAATGTTCTCCTACATGACTAATGAATTAAAACATAAAAATTTCGGTTTCTAATAAAAGATTGTAATAGCTCAGAGGTTATGTTTGAAGATTTCGTTTTTTGCTTGACCCTTTTTAATTATGGATTGAAATGTTCAACACTTATCACTCTGTATTCCTGGGAATTAAATCCGAAGACAATTGAATGGAATCGTATGCGACCTTTTTTTAAATCTTAGTTTGTGAAAATCGGTATAGCTATCTCTGAGAACTCGACGTGAATTTCAATTTAGAGTTTTTGACCACTACTCTCGGTTCTTCCTGAATCGGAAACTGGGCTCCAGTATAGCCGAAGTTAGGATCAAGGTCATTTCACCGAAAACCATTCCGCCGAATGCTATTTCGCCAAATGCTATTTCGCCGAAAGAGTAATTTCGCCGAATTCCTCATTAGTCTTAATATCGTGATTGGAATTGGATAAAATAAAGACAAAAAAAAACAATTATTTTTACTCCCGTTTTGTTGACCTACAATCGTACTTCTGAAATGATCCAGACACTTGAATAATTTTTGTAGGTTTATTAATGATCCTCAGAACGAAATTCCCAAAAAAAACTTTCTGCCGCCGAGCCATCTTAGCTTCGGTTATGTGGCTGCGCCACATCAGTTATCCAGAAGATATAAAAACAAATAGATATTTTTGATGAATAACCAGTATTTGCAGTTTCCTAATAAATTATGTTACGTATTCAAAATTACCCTTTCGTAAAAAATGACCCTTTCGGCGAAATGGCCCTATCGGAGAAATAACCCTTTCGGCGAAACGATTTTCGGCGAAATGGTATTCGGCGAAACGACTTTCAGCGAAATGGTATTCGGCGAAACGACTTTCGGCGAAATGGTATTCGGCGAAACGACTTTCGGCGAAATGGTATTCGGCGAAACGACTTTCGGCGAAATGACCCGTTCCCCCGAAGTTATACGGGGTGTGACAAATAAGTGAAGCGTCTGATTTTATAGCCGCGCTTGCACAGTGGTCCGAAACGAGAAATTATCGTGACAAAAATAATTTCATTATTAAATATTAGTTTTGTGTAGTTGGTGTCTTAACAAAAGTTGTTTTTTTTTCGAAAGATTGCGGAAACAAGTCAACAGGATGCGCTCAACCATCGTTTGTAACCTTCGTCACGACTGACACCCCAATCGAAGCGTTCCAGAAATGTTAAGAAGCATGAAACTCGCACTGCAATCGTTGTATAGTTACCCAAATGGACTACTTCGAAAGTGAGTTGTGAAAAAAAATTAAAATATGCGATTTTCATGGAATCTGTCTCATTACTTAATTGTCACACCTCGTATGTGTGGTAATCAACTAACAAGACCAATAAACTAGAATTTATTATGAAATGGTTCAGAAAATGGTTCCTCTATATTATCTTACAAAAATACTCCCATCACCCTACGTACGTCATTACAGTAACCGCAAGTCTGATCCTAATAAAAATAAAAAAAAATGAAATTGAACGATCTCTCATTTGAATCTTTTATCGAGTGAAATCAATTGGATTCGATGGATGATTGCATATAAATCAACAAATGAATACTTTATATTTCCAGACATCAGTCAATCAGTTGGTTTCAGTACAAATTAACGTGATTCCTTTAAAAAGAAATGTTCACCAAAACATTTCATCAAGAAAATTTCCGACCAACGCAATAAAGTCTGAAAGTCTTCATAACCGATCCCCTCAACGATTGGTCCCTGTCGGTAGGCGCTTTTCCCATCCTTGAATGAAAGCCACCCATCACCCGGCTCGCTCAAAATCTGCCGAAAAAATCTACAACCCACCCGGCGTCGTCATTCGTTAGGCAAACGGTAAAACAACCGGACGCTTCAGCAAAGCTCCTCGAATCGGCATTTGTTGATATTTTAATACAATCTGCAGTA
The DNA here is from genome assembly GCF_030247185.1 of Malaya genurostris. Taxonomy (NCBI): domain Eukaryota; kingdom Metazoa; phylum Arthropoda; class Insecta; order Diptera; family Culicidae; genus Malaya; species Malaya genurostris. The sequence continues at coordinate 61,797,831 of NC_080571.1, forward strand.
AATAAAGTAAGTGTGAAGAAACCCATTCCTCAATACATTCAGGAAACCACAGTGTTCTTGTGACTCAGCCCATTAAGTCAGGGACCGATAAAATCCCAGATTTGCTTACGGCATTCGTAAATATCGATAAACATTTTGCTACAGTGCAAAAAAACGCAGTTTAGAAGTGATATTTTGAGTTAACACCTCGCTGTGTTGATCCGAAAAGTGTCTACGTGAGTTTTGCAGGCTCGTTATCTACGTACTTCAACGGATTTCTGCGGTGGTGTTTTAGCTATTACGGTGAAACCCGGCTGATTAGTTTGCAACTTCGACACCGAGCCGAAAGGTCGTATCAAAGGGAAAGTTTGTGTGTGACTCCACTCCAGGATTCCTTACGAAGGTGAGTACATCAGTGTGTTTGAGAGGACTTCCACGGATGGAGATAGTTCCCTCGAGCTATCACCAATTCCGGTCTTCGCAAGTGATGAACCGGTGTGATTTGGATCGATTTTATCAGTTAGTCGAAATAAAATTTTAATCGTGTTCTTCAAAGCAAAAATGCTCGTCTGATTTTGCGCTCCGCGTAGATGGTTCTGGAATTTGGAGAGTATCTAATTAAAAAAGTTCAAACAACAAACTGATCTGAAACTGGTTAATAACACATTTATTATGGAGTGAAAGTGTAAACGTTCTCGGCCATAATAAATTTATTGAAGTTTATACCTTATGCCATTTATTTGGAGGTGGAATGTAAACAAAAATATACAGTAAACCGTGAAGCCGTTCTGATCGCAAGCACATAAATCTTGTTTGTTTCGCATGGTTACTAAAATTAAATTTAGGTTACATTATGCTGACATGATTGAAGTTGTAATAAAACAGATTAGTTGATTTTTTTATTATAATTCGGATAAGAGAATTTTTATTCGTAATCTTGATTGATGTTGAAATGATTCTCTCGTATTGCAGTGTATTTTCTTCCAAGCAATTATTGTGGAAATTTGAGCTCAATACGTCGGGTCAATAGGTCTCCGGTTTGATAGGGTCACTAATTCAAAATCCCTCTAGAGTGAAGATATTCTTCTGATGTCATCCGTCAACATTTCTTGAGATTTCATTGATTATTGTGCTTACAGTGACGCTACATTTGAAAATAAAAAAAAAATAATTACGAATGAAGAATTTCGTGTGTTGCTAAAACACTGTTTTGAAGTGAAAAAAAAGACTGTGCAAGTAAAGATATGACTTGATAAGCGAATCAACCGTTTTTGACTGGTATGCTGAATTCAAGCGTGGTCGTGCAAGCACCGACAATGCACCACGCTCTAGTTTCCCGGAAATCGTTTCAAAAGTTCATTTCTTCGTTATGAAAACTGAGGGAAAGCTGACTTCGTAAAAATATCATATGGAAGTGTATCAACAATTACAGCACTTAAATATGCAAAAAAAAATGTTTGCAAAGTGGGTATCGCGTTTTCTCACAGCTGAAGAGAAGCAATTTATCGTTGCGATGGCTAAATTCCATGTATTGAAAATCGAATCGCTATCGCAACCACCACATTCGCCAGACTGAGCCCCCACCGAGTATTTTATGTTCACTGATTAAAAAAAAGTAGCTTGATGCAAAGACATTTATATCGTACGATAAGGTCATTAGTATCATTCAGTAATAGCCGTTCAACCGAGAAGGTTGTGTATATAAGCGTACAGTTTAATAACGCTGGTTGGTTTACACGCGTTAAATACGACAACGGTTGAACTACAGGTAGAGACCTGTTGGCAGCAGCCGTTAAAACGTATAGTCGTGCTGCATAAGAGAGCCCTAGTGCTGGGCCAAGCTGGTGAAGGAAACAACAAAGGGCGTTTCCCAAGCTCTACCCAGGCCACAATATACAGCCACAAGTGCTGAGCAGGAGAGTGCAAAGGCACATTGAAGAAGAAGAGTGCAAAGGCACACAGAAGCAGGAGAGTGCAAAGGCACACCGGTGCGAAGACACTTCGGTGCAGAAGCATATCGGTGCGGAGCACAAGGAAGAAGGAGACAAGACAACTCGGTCTTTCCACTGCCATACAACACGCAGGTATACACCGGTGACCTGCGCTGGTTGCAGCTGGCGAAGACAAAAGTAAATCGGAAATCGAGTGGTGCTGGATGTCAGGTAGCAGTAGCATCACATCCAACAATCAGCATCCAACAAGAACATCTAGAGCAACGAGGATCTACACGGCAGTGCAACGGAGATAGACAACAATTTCAAGGTAGAAGTTTTTTCTTTTTTTCTTTTGATTGAGTACTGTGTAGTGTTGGTTTCATTTTTTATTTTAAAGTTTGATTAAAAATTTTAATGTGATGGATGAATCCATGGACGTAAATCCTAGCATGAATCCTATACCCCCATGAACGAAAAAATATCAGGAGAGCTCTTCTGGGCCTTGGATAGTCTTTTTTAGACGTATATCAAAGCCATTAAACATTTACCAAATTTCTAAAGGTTTGACATCACGATTCTCTTCAATCAAAGAGATCATAAAAGTAAATAACGATAAAATTCGTGTTGTGGTAAATAATTTGAAACACGCGAATGATATTGTCTCTTCGGAACATTTCAATAAAGAGTATAAAGTTTACATACCCTCCAAAGATGTCGAAATTGACGGTGTTGTTACCGAAGCGAGTCTTTCGGTAGATGATTTACTCAAGCATGGTGTTGGTCGTTTCAAGAACTCTATGCTTGAGGGTGTGAAAATACTGGAGTGCAAACAACTGTACTCAGTAGTTTATGAAGAGGGAACAAAAGTGTATCGCCCATCAGACTCGTTTCGAGTGACATTTGCCGGATCTGCGTTGCCGTCCCATGTCTATGTCGATAAAATTCGCCTCCCTGTTCGGCTTTTTGTTCCAAATGTAATGAATTGTACGAACTGCAAAAAATTCGGACACACAGCTACTTACTGTAGCAATAAACCAAAATGTATTAAGTGTGAAGGACCTCATAAAGATAATGATTGCAACAAGGAAATTGAAAAATGTATTTATTGTGGGGAAAGTCCTCATGAGGATATTTCAGTATGCACTGCATTTAAAGTGCACAAAGACAAAATTAAGCTTTCTTTAAAAACACGGTCTAAGCGCACATATGCAGAAATGCTTAAAACGGTCATTGATGTCCCCCCTTTGGAAACCGAAAACGGGTTTTCAAATCTAGAGGAACCAGAGGACTCTGACTCTGACGAAAATAGTGAAGGTAATTCGTTTATCACTACCCAAGGGTCAGTTAAGAGAAAGAAGTCTTCTTCCAAATTACCAAAAAAGACACCTAAAGTTTCATCTTCAAAAAAAGATCCCCGTGTTAAACAAAAAAAAGTCAAAACCAAAGACTGTGCCTCCTGGTTTGTCAAATTCACAAACCAATCCAGGATCTAGCACAGATAAAGGTAATAATCCTGTGGGCTCCATTTCACAGCCACCAACAGGATGACTGAAGTTTTCGGAAATTGTTGAATGGATTTTCTCAGCATTCAATATACCTGAACCCTTAAAGACCCTCATAATGGCATTCCTTCCAATAGCTAGAAATTTTTTGAAGCAGTTATCAGCTCAATGGCCAATTATCTCAGGTTTTGTATCTTTTGATGGATAATTTATCACCCGTCGCAAATGATACAATCACTGTCCTGCAGTGGAATTGTCGAAGCATCATGCCAAAACTTGATTCATTTAAAATTTTATTGCATAGTCAAAAATGTGATGTATTTGCTTTATGCGAAACATGGCTTACTTCAAACATAGCTTTAAATTTTAATGATTTTAACATTATACGTCTCGATAGAGACTCTCCGTATGGTGGAGTGCTTTTGGGAATTAAGAAATGCTGTTCCTTTTATAGATTAAACATCCCTTCAACTTCTAGTATAGAAGTTGTTGCATGCCAAATAAACTTTAAAGGCAAAGATATTTGCATAGCTTCGGTTTATATTCCTCCAAAAGCACAAGTTGGACAGCGACAGCTTAATGAAATGGTTGAAGCCCTTCCTGCTCCACGATTGATTCTGGGGGATTTAAATTCGCACGGAATGATGTGGGGTTCCGTTTACAATGATAGCAGATCATCTTTAATACAAAACATTTGTGACAATTTTAGCATGACGGTATTAAATATGGGTAGCATGACACGGATCCCAAGACCTCCTGCACGCCCAAGTGCATTAGATCTATCTCTTTGCTCAACATCAATTCGACTAGATTGCACCTGGAAAATATTGCCTGATTTACACGGTAGCGATCATTTACCAATCAGCATCTCAATTAGCTGTAACAAATGTATTGCTAATTCAGCTAGTATTCCATATGATTTGACAAAAAATATCGACTGGATTAAATACCAAAGTAGAATCTCTAGTATTTTGAATTCAATGGAAGAGCTCCCTCCACTTGAAGAATGTGACTTCCTCGTTTGTTCGATTCTGGAGGCCGCAGAACAATCCCAAACTAAACGCTTTCCTGGGCCAACGACTAACAGAAGGCCTCCCAACCCCTGGTGGGACAAAGAGTGCTCAGAGGCTAAACTCGCAAAACAAAATGCTTGCAAGACGTTTCTAAAACGGGGAGAAGGAACTCCTCAGAATTTTGAAAAACTTATGGTTTTAGAAACCAAGTACAAGAGCATACTTCGAGCCAAAAAATGTAGCTATTGGAGACATTTTGTCGAAGGTTTGTCAAGAGAAACCTCAATGAGCACTCTTTGGAACACGGCCAGACGAATGAGAAATCGTAACGTGGGCAATGAGAGTGATGAATACTCGAACCGATGAATATTTGACTTTGCTAGGAAAGTTTGCCCAGATTCTGTTCCTACGCAGAGCATTATACGGGAATCTCCTCCAAATAATGGTTTTATTAATAACCCATTTTCAATGATGGAATTTTCTATAGCACTCTTGTCTCGTAACAATAACGCCCCTGGGTTGGACAGAATTAAATTCAACTTGGTGAAGAATCTGCCCGACCTCGCAAAAAGACGTTTGTTGGAATTGTTCAACAAGTTTCTTGAGCAAAATATTGTTCCACCTGACTGGAGACAAGTGAAAGTTATCGCCATTCAAAAGCCGGGGAAACCAGCTTCCAATCACAACTCATATAGACCCATTGCGATGTTGTCCTGCATCAGAAAATTGTTCGAAAAAATTATTCTACGACGTCTCGACACTTGGGTCGAGACGAACGGTTTGTTGTCAGATACTCAGTTTGGCTTCCGTAGAAATAAAGGGACGAATGATTGCCTTGCATTACTTTCGTCTGACATCCAAATTGCCTTCGCTCAAAAGCAACAAATGGCATCTGTATTTTTAGACATTAAAGGAGCATTTGATTCAGTTTCCATTGATGTTCTTTCAGACAAGCTCCACCAACATGGACTTCCAGCGGTTATAAATAATTATTTGCACAACCTTTTGTCAGAGAAGTGCATGTATTTTTCACATGGCGATTTGGCAACATTCAGAATTAGCTACATGGGTCTCCCGCAAGGCTCATGCCTCAGTCCGCTCCTCTATAATTTTTACGTGAATGACATTGACAGCTGTCTAGTAACCCCATGTACACTAAGACAATTGGCAGATGATGGCGTGGTTTCAGTTACTGGGCCCAAAGCTATTGATCTGCATAAACCATTGCAAGATACCTTAGATAACTTGTCCGTTTGGGCTGTTCATCTTGGTATCGAATTCTCTGCGGAGAAAACAGAGTTAGTCGTCTTTTCAAGAAAGCATGATCCCGCGCAGCTTCAGCTCCATATGATGGGAAGAATGATCCAAGAGGTTTTAACTTTAAAATACCTCGGGGTGTGGTTCGATTCCAAATGCACGTGGGGAGGACACATTAGGTATCTGATAACGAAATGCCAACAAAGAGTAAATTTTCTTCGAACAATAACAGGATCTTGGTGGGGTTCTCATCCGCAAGATCTAATAAAATTGTATCAAACAACGATACTTTCAGTGATGGAATATGGATGCGTTTGTTTTCGTTCCGCTGCAAACTCTCATATTATCAAACTTGAGCGAATTCAGTACCGTTGTTTGCGAATTGCCTTAGGCTGCATGCATTCGACACATACAATGAGTCTTGAAGTTCTGGCGGGAGTTCTTCCATTAAAAGATCGATTTTGGGAGCTTTCATCACGCCTGCTAATAAGATGTGAGGTGCTGAATCCCATGGTAATTAATAATTTCGAACGACTAGTCGAGCTTCGATCTCAAACAAAATTTATGACAGTATATTTTAACCATATGTCACAGGAAATCAACCCTTCAAGATATATTCCTATCCGTGTCAGCATCCTAAATGCCCCTGACTCAGCTTTATTTTTCGATACATCCATGCAGCATGAAGTGCGTGGAATCCCGGATCATCTACGCTCGGTGGAAATCCCAAAAATATTTTCAAGTAAGTTCAGGCATATTGACTCTGAGAAAATGTTTTATACGGACGGATCGCGAGTTGAAGAAGCGACAGGGTTTGGTATGTTCAACAATAATGTTTCGGCCTCATTTAGGCTTCAAGAACCTGCATCTGTTTATATAGCAGAGCTAGCAGCAGTTCATTATAGTTTGAGTGTAATCGTCACATTATCTCCAAACCATTATTTCCTCTTCACAGATAGTCTGAGTGCAATTGAAGCCATTCGCTCAAACGCTGCTGGCAAAAATGAACCGTTTTTCCTGGGCAAAATAAAACAGTGCCTGAACGACATATTGAACAATAATTATCTAATCACTATAGTCTGGGTCCCGGCTCATTGCTCCATTCCAGGCAATGAAAGAGCCGATATTTTAGCCAATTGTGGTGCTATTGAGGGTGAAATTTATGAGCGACCGATTGCTTTCAACGAATTCTATAGCTCGTCTCGCCAAAGAACACTTGCCAGCTGGCAAGCATCTTGGAATAGAGATGATCTGGGCCGGTGGATGCACTCAATTATTCCGAAAATATCGACAAAGGCATGGTTCAGGGGACTGGATGTGAGTAGGGATTTCATTCGTGTGATGTCCAGACTCATGTCCAATCACTACACGTTAGATGCACATCTCCTTCGAATTGGGCTCTCCGAGACTAATCATTGTGCTTGCGGAGAAGGTTATCGGGATATTGATCATGTCGTTTGGACATGCGTGGAGTATCGTGATGTCAGATCTCAACTAATAAATTCTTTGCGTACCCAAGGTAGACTATCCAATATCCCAGTTCGAGACATTCTTGCTTGTCGTGACCTTTCATACATGAAACTTATTTATCATTTCATAAAGAAAATTGGAGTTTCAATTTAATAAAGGCCCCTTTTAAGACTTAGTTCTGATCCCAGCTGCGTCCATGAGTTCAACCAATAGCTAAATTAGAATAAAAATTATGTAATGATACAAACAAACTCGAAACAGTTTATGAAATTATCAACAAAATGTCTGAAAATAACAGCTTATTTTATAATTTATAGAAGTTAATCGTTTGGTTCAAATAATATTTCCGAGTAGATTTCATAATTAATGACGAGTTACCTAAGATGATATTTAAGCTATAAGAGAATATGTTTTAATAAATTCAAAACGTTGTGACTATGTTAGAATTAAATTAGGATAAGAATATTATGTAAAAGTGATGCTACGGCGAAGAAAAACTTATGTAAACTGCCTTAAGAAATAAACGTATTTATGGGAAAAAAAAAGGTCATTAGTGAAACTGCAGCATTTTTACGCTAGTATAAAAGTTATGTAGAAATGTCGGGACGCCATTGGAACAATTGGAGAACATATTGATGAATAAAAGCGGGCAGTCCGTAGCGAAAGAAGAGCTGCTTCGACATTCCCTTCGACAGCAACACCTTCTTGGGGAACTTGTTGTGGGAAATGAGCTTCACCTCGGAGCTCACTTGCTTCGTGGAGAAAGTCAAATACGAAGTGCCAGTCGTTTCCATTCAGAGTGAGATAGGTCTCGTCGTAGATAACGGAAAGGACGTATCCGGCGTCCACAAAGTGCCCCGCGATGTTCGTTTTCGACGCGGCGAGGTGCCGTTCTTTGAGCGTGCACAGTTCTGAGCGGAGTTGCTTCACTGTTTTTACCATCATGGTTAGAGTTCGGCTGGGAGAGCTGTTAAAAATTTGTCTGTTGACTCATGGTTTACTATGATTGATGATGCATGGGTTTTTTCGTCAGTGCGAGTATGGACCAATGGAAAATCGAAAATTTTTGCCCATTTCAAACGATCATCGTCGAGGAGAGGTGGCGATTAGCACCCACCTAAGCTTTTTTAAGTATTACTTATGAAATATGACTTTTTTCAAGATCGTTATCACAATGTATTAACACATGGGTTGAAAAGTCCCAGACCTAACACATAGATGGCGCTAGTTTTATTGCAGGCACAGTTAATACTAACTTTTGAAAGACAGCTGCTCAAATCTCATGATATTCTATTCATTAGTTTGTGAGTAATTGTGCTAAGAGTGACGCTACTTTTATTATTTTTCAGAACAATCAAAAACAATTTCGTGTTTTAATTTTTAAAGGAAAAAAATACCGTTCAAACAAAGCAATGACGTTATGGAGACTCCGCTCCATTAGAAACGACAATAAAACGTTGGTTTGCTGACTTCAAACGTGTTCGTAGAGACGCCGATGATGCAGAACCCAATGGACGTCCAAATGAGGCAGAATCATAAAAAAAATTCACAAAACCGTTTTCAATGATCGAAAAGTGAAGTTGCGTGAGTTAGGTGACATCGTAACGATATCAAAAGAACGTGTTAGCTTTATATTGCATGAGCATTTGACTATGAGAAAGCTCTGTTCAAAGTGGGTGCCGTTTGCTCACTCCAAAAACCCAAAAACGAGAACGTGTTGCTGATTCTGAGCAGTGTTTGGCTATGTTTAAACGTAACAAACCGGAATTTTCGCGCCGATATGTGGGGTTTGAAGGCTGAAATTCCAAAGAAACGACTGCATATGGCAAAGAAAAAAAATTGTTTCATCAAGACAACACACAAGTCACAAGTCAATCAAAACAATGGCAAAACTACATGAATTGAGCTTCGAAATGCTCCCACATCCACCGTATTCGCCAGGCTTGGCTCCAAGCGACTACTGTCTTCTGCTCGCAGACCTGAAAAAAATGCTCGCTCGTGAGAAATTTCGCACGAATAAAGAGGTTATCGCTGAAACTGAGGCCTGTTTTGAGGCAAAAGATAAATCGTTCTTCAAAAGTGGTATTGAAATGTTAGAGCGGCGCTGGAATGATTGAGTTGCTCTTCATGGAGATTACGTTGATGAATAAAGTTAATTTTGAACCAAAAAAGTTGTGTTCTCTTTGTTAGGCCCGGGACTTTTCAGTTCATGTGTTATGTTGCTTACCAGAATGAAAACCACAAAACAGACATGATTTATTCCTAATAGTTGGAAAGGGTGCATAATAATGCTAGTAATGAATTTTCCGTCTTTTTAGAAGTAAAAAAATGTTTTCCGACCCAAAGACTACATGGGATGAGAAGTCAATGTAGTCTTTGGGCCTAACAAAGAAAAAGTAAATTTGTTACAGCGAAAACTATTTTATTCGTCAGTATACAAAAATATACACGGGTCGAAACTATTAACGTATTTTTTGTGAGAGGCCCATGACGTACAATGGTTTCAAATGATGTTACCGTTGATGAAAGGGTTTTATCATTGGTAAATTCTGAGACTCAAAAATACTGCTCCACTAAACGCACGATGTTGTTATCTTTGACTAATTCAATGGATTGTAAAATTTTATATATGGAACATTATTATTTTTGTCCATTTAATACACATGCAGTTCTCTTAGGTCCAGATGTTCGTCATACAGGGATTAGTATGAAGGTCATCAAATTGTGTGGCGTGATATAACACATGGATCCATAATTCCCGAGACTAAAGCAGAGATGGCGCTCGTAGTAAACCAGTAACCACGTCTTTCTAGAGTACTAACCTTTGCTTGAAACGGGTCAAAATTTTAAGTCGATCCGACCAGAAACAGTTGAGTTATCGAGGTTGGAGTAAAGTCATTTTGTAGTTTGTTTAAAGAATGGAAAAACCGAGTTTCGTGTTTTGATAGAACATTGTTTTTTAATGGGTAAAAACGCCGTGCAAGCGAAACAATGGATTGAAAAATGTTATCCGGACTCTTGTCCATCAAAAGCAACGATTTCTCGGTAGTTCGCCGAGTTTAAACGTGGTCGTACCGACACAAATGACGCAGAACGCTGTGGAAGCCGTTACACCGGAAAATGTGAGTGAAGTGACAAAAATTATAATGAAAGATCGTGAAGTGAAGCTCCGTGAGATTGCTGAGATGACACAGATATCATATGGAAGTGTATTTACTGTCCTTCATGAAAAATTGAGCATGAAAAAGGTTTTTTACAAGTGGGTGCCGCGATTGCTTTCGATGGAACAAAAACAGCCTGCCTCAATTCGATGAAAACAATGGCGAAATTGAACGAATTGGGCTTTGATTTGCTTCCCCACCCCCCATACTCACCATATTTAGCCCCCAAACCACAAGAATTCAGGCAATTCAGGCCCACATATGTAAGGGGTTGAGTGTCGATCCTAGATGGGCTGCGTGAACGGCAACGACTTACTCAACCCGTATTATTCTCAAATATCCCTAAAAATATGGAATGAGATACTCATAGGCGGTGCTGATATTGATTTGATAACGTGTCCTAATACCAAAGGAATCAGACTCAGATTTTTTTTTCAAAATTCGCCTAGGAGGCGTATAAATCAATAGTACTAAAATTTTGTGATTTGTCATAATGATCTAAAGGGGGTCATGCATAAATCACGTAAACTGTCTGGGGCGAGGAGGGGATTTAATGAAAGTCTACATTTGTCTACGAGGAAGAAGAGGGGGAGGGAGGGTTTGTGCAAAGTTTACGCAGTCTCATTTTTTTTTATTTTTAAAAATAAATTACGTAAATCAATCAACCCAGCCAGAATAATGCTTAATCAGCTTAGGCAAGACAGATTCAAAAAAAGTTAATATCTAGCATTGCGGAAGTGCAAATATGCGAAAAGAAACAACTCAGAGGCAGAACTAGACCCTTTCTAGTAAAATTTGATTCTTCTGAGAGAACTAGTAGTTTTGAACCGTTCGCGAACGGTTTGCTCATCTCTATAATGGACCCCTGGGCTAAAAAATGAAGGATATTAGACACTCGACAACACAATATGTTTCCTATAACAAAACTAGTTTTGAAAAAGCTTTTGGGTCTAGAAGCAAATTTTCTGCTTTTCACGAAAAATGACGCCATGATTAGACTCCGGACAGCTTGGAAGTGTTTAGGACAGTTTCCCGAATGTTAGTTTTCGAAAAGAGTTGAAAAGTTTGACTAATATGTAAGGTAACCATCACTTTTTTGCTCCATTTGAGTTCCATACCTGTGCACAATTTGACCTCGATCGGTGAAACTATATGTTCGCGCCTGCGGTTCAAACCCGATCAGATGCACATAACAAAATCATTACACAAGTATATCAACGGTTGATATGTATAACAATTTGTGTTATTTCGAGATAATTACCAAATGAAAACAGTTGAAAGTTAAAACTTATGATGTCAATATGATAAAAAAATCAATTATAATGTTTTATTTCCATTTGCAAGAGTCATAATAATGTTCATTAATTGACAAAATGAGTTCTTCCGTTGCTTTATATCGAGATATAAAAAAACTATCAAAAAACAAAAAGAATACACCAGATCAATGAAGAAATTATTCATTTATTAAAAAAAATCATTTTACAATCTATGTTTGGAACAATGCTAAAAATTGGCTGTAATATAGTTTTCTAAAACCTATTTCTAATTTATACATTTATTAATGATATCAATCATTAAAATGATATTATTCAGGACTATTCGTTATTTTATCTAATTTATTACAACTATTGTTATAAATTTCTTCTTCAAATTCAACATTTCTACTCAAATTCAAAAATAATTGTGATACAGAGGTTTCAAAATCTGTTACGATTTTGATACTGCTAGTCTTTTTTGTTATGATTTTTGTTATTTTAACAGCTTACCAGGCAAAAATATTTAAAAATTTGTTACAAAATAGTTTTGAAATAAATTACTCCAGTTGTTATAATTCAGTTATTACCACCTGATTGGGAGGTTTGTAGGAAATTCAACCTCATTTCAGTCTACCTAAGGCCGAAGAAAAATTTTTAGGGTGGATCATAGTGCCAACAAGATGACATTACCAGATTACCCACTCTTCTTCAAGTTCATAATAGCAATAAAATAACACTATTCGGATTCAGTCTAGACACCGATATATGAGACTGCCGGTTTAGGCCCGTGAACCTAAATAAACACGTACTTTCGAGTCTGCCCTAGCACAATTTATCGCTAGCATTCGACTGATATAAATATGAAGCAGCGAGTCAAATTTCTAAACAATTCCCGACAAAAATTTACCAATTAGAAATACGTTTATGTGAATGGTTGTGATTACTACCTTGGGTCCACGTTGCTGGTTCGGAACGGAACTATATTTAGTTTGAATGTTTTGGCTTTCGAATACCAAACGGTTTATGATAACATCATATTCGAATAGTCAGGCATCGTAGCATCATCTCTCATTGACTCATTGATGTTCGACCTATATATTTGCCCTTCATCGCGCTTAAGTCGGTGAGTTTGAAACGCAGTATTTACTTCATACGCATTTGTCTCAAATTGAGTTGTTCAATTAAGTTCTTCTTAATTGATACGTCTTTTGGGGTGCTGAAGTGTTCGGACTTGCGGCTGTTGATTATAGTACTATGTGGAGAGGCAACTAAATTGAGATGTTAAGAAATATTAATAGTTGCATTCAATTAGGATTATTAGTGGCTGCGTTTTTTCATCTCTGGAATTTTGAAAAAAAAATCATTAAACATTAAGTATTGACTCAGGCTTAATTGTAAGACTGCCCATGAATCATCATAATGTGATTTTTAAAACCTTTATATTCAATAAAGTAACGACTGACTAAATCTCGAATATTAGGAAACAGTTCATTGTTGAATTACCGAATTAGGTACTTTCGCGAACACCTGAGCATAAATCAAAGTGTAAAATTACAATATATTAACATAATTAACATTAACTCAATTTTATAGGTTGCCATGGAATATTTCTAACATGGATGAAATCCTATTTCGTGGATCCAAAAATGTCAGTGAAAGCTGCTCGTCTTTACAAAATTTCTCTTTCTGATTTTTATCAGAGATGTAGTTTTAGCAGGGTTATTCGCAACAATTTCATTCAGTTGGGACATAATAAAACATATGTCTTCTACAGATGGTCGGATAAGATGGTCGTCCACGATCGAAGATAAAAAATATTTACCCTTACCCGACAACCCGAGATAAATTCGACCGTCCCACGACAAAAGGGTCTAACTGCAAATGACAGTTTCTCTTTGTTTACTTTTACTTTCACAATTTACCGAACTGATTTTATATTTGACGCTTTACTCTTCGCAAAACTTTCAAGGTGAAACTACCAGCTTTCGATTTATATTGGAAACTTTAGAAAATTTGCAATAATGGCTCCGTAATAATCAAAAGAGAAAGTAAACAAATATAAGCTCCCATATGCAGTTAGGCCCTTTTGTCGTGGGACTATCGAATTCTACTTCCAAACCCGAACCCGACCCTATAAAAAATAAAAATCGTTACCCGTACCCGACAGGAACCCGAAAAAAGTTCCGAGACCCAACCAACGTTTTTAACCCGAACCCGACCCGTATGAAAAAATCGGCACCCGAACCCGACAAACATATTTTTTCTGTACCCGAACCCGACAAATACCCGCCGGGTTCGGATTCGGATCGTCAACTATCTGTAATGTGTACTATAGAGTAGGGCAATACGCGCTCAATTTTCTCAGAGATGGCTGAGCCGATTTAAACAAACTTATGATCGTTTGGAAGCTACTGTTGGGCCATTGATCAAGTTCAAAGATCAAACGGCTGTGACTTTTATTTCCAGAGATATGATGGTATAAGTGACGTAACCGACAAAACACGTTGATTTTTACCGCTATTATACATATAACAGTTCGTCTGAAAAGTTCGTATCGTTTAATAGAAACACACATTTTTTTGCCAAAATTCGTTTTATTATTCAACAATGCACCGTGTCACAAGTCGATGAAAACCATGCTGAAATTGAACGAATTGGGCTTCGAATTGCTCCCTCATCCACCGTATTCCCAAGATTTGGCCCCCAGTGACTTTTTCCTGTTCTCAGACCTCAAGAGAATGCTCACTGGTAAAAAATTTAGAAGCAATGAAGAGGTAATCGCTGAAACTGAGGCTTATTTTGAGGCAAAGGACAAATCGTACTACAAAAATGGTATCGAAAAGTTGGAAGATCGCTATAATCGCTGTTTCGCCTCTGATGGCAATTATATCAGAGGCGAAACAGCGATTATAGCGATCTTCCAACTTTTCGATACCATTTTTGTAGTACGATTTGTCCTTTGCCTCAAAATAAGCCTCAGTTTCAGCGATTACCTCTTCATTGCTCTTAAATTTTTTACCAGTGAGCATTCTCTTGAGGTCTGAGAACAGGAAAAAGTCACTGGGGGCCAAATCTTGGGAATACGGTGGATGAGGGAGCAATTCGAAGCCCAATTCGTTCAATTTCAGCATGGTTTTCATCGACTTGTGACACGGTGCATTGTCTTGATGAAACAAAACTTTTTTCTTCTTCAAATGAGGCCGTTTTTTTTGAGTTTATAATAGTCACTGTTGATGGTTTTTCCCTTTTCAAGGTAGTCGATGAAAATTATACCATGCGAATCCCAAAATACAGACGCCATAACCTTACCGGCCGATTGTTGAGTCTTTCCACGCTTTGGGTTCGGTTCATCGCGTGCAGTCCACTCAGCTGACTGTCGATTGGACTCCGGAGTGATGGAGCCATGTTTCGTCCATTGTTATATATAGACGAAAAAAATCGGTTTTTGCCTTTCTCATATAGAAAGGTTATGCAATCACTGTGAAAACCGACTTTTGAACCGAGGCCCGGAGGGCCGAGTGTCATATACCATTCGACTCAGTTCGTCGAGTACGCAAAATGTCTGTGTGTGTGGGTTTTTTTTTACAAGGTGAAATGCATTTACGCACGGAGTGTGGGACTCTCCACAGGACTACCCAACTGTTGATTGGAACTACCCACTAAAACACCTTGGATCTCCAACCCTACCTCCCCGGCACCACCGCTAGGTATTACTTCGGGGTGGAAGGCTATTGGTGCTCACAGCACCCTCCCCAGATTTATGCAGAATGGGGATCAGCATCCTGCTCTCGAGGGATCGATCAGTTAGATGACGAGGTCGGTCCAGTGATTCCGGCTGGAGGGTAACTTCCGGTTCACTGGCGCTTCGACGACCCAGAACTGATGCTACGTCGCGGAACTACTCGACTAGTCTCCACCAAAAGATCTAGTCTACACCGACGGAGGGTTCCCCGACGAGGGAAGTCCTCCCGAACCGACGCTTACGGTGCGCGTCTACGACCCGACCGAAAGGATGCCTAAGTCGATCCAATGATTCCGGTTGGAGCGTGACTTCCGGTTCACTGGCGCTCAGACGATCCTAGTGGTACCACGCGGCGATCTACTCATCTAGTCCCCGACAAAGGATCTAGACTACTCCGACGGAGAGTTCCCCGGCGAAGGAGAATCTCCCGACACCGAGTCTCTTACACCACACGGGACACCCGATGGAGTGCCGAGGTCGGTCCCGCGATTCCGGTTGGAGCCTGGCTTCCGGTTCGCTGGCGCCTCGACGACTCGAATCGGTGTTGTGGCGGCTACTCGACTAGCCCCCGCCGAAGGATCTAGCCTACACCGACGGAGAGTTCCCCGACGAAGGAGGCCCTCCCGAAACCGACGCTTTTGATTCCCGTCAACGCCCGACCGAGAGGATGCCTGGGTCGGTCCAGTGATTCCGGTTGGGGGATAGCTTCCGGTTCACTGGCGCCCTGACAATCCTAGCGGTATTACGCCACGATTTACTCGTCTAGTCCCCGACAAAGGATCTAGACTACTCCGACGGAGAGTTCCCCGGCGAAGGAGAATCTCCCGACACCGAGTCTCTTACACCACACGGGACACCCGATGGAGTGCCGAGGTCGGTCCCGCGATTCCGGTTGGAGCCTGGCTTCCGGTTCGCTGGCGCCTCGACGACCCGAATCGGTGTTGTGGCGGCTACTCGACTAGCCCCCGCCGAAAACACTAGTCTACACCGACGGAGAGTTCCCCGACGAAGGAGGCCCTCCCGAAACCGACGCTTTCGATACCCGTCAACGCCCGACCGAGAGGATGCCTGGGTCAATCCAGTGATTCCGGTTGGAGGATAGCTTCCGGTTCACTGGCGCCCCGACGATCCTAGCAGTTTTACGTACTACTCGTCTAGTCCACGGCGATGGATCTAGACTACTCCGACGAAGAGCTTCCCGGCGAAGAAGGTTCTCCCGGACCGACGTTTATTCGCTGATCCCTCTTGAGCCTACTACGGTTGCACGCGGCTAGCGGTCGCGGCTGATCTGTTGTTGATCCGCACTCCATTTCCGCTGCAATATGCCCGCAATTTGGGATGCCGCGATCGACACTGCGTTCCAGTTCTCTACGCAGTGGCACATTCTCTTGATCAGGTTTTCCGGTATGGTGTCCCTGCCGCACCCTGTGTGTATGTGTGTGTGTGTGTATGTGCGTATGTGTGTATGTAACGTTTTTTTGCACTAACTTTTCTCGGAGTTGGCTGAACCGATTTTCACAAACTTAGATTCAAATGAAAGGTCTTGTGGTCCCATACAAAATTCCTGAATATTATTTGGATCCGACTTCCGGTTCCGGAATTATGGGGTAAAATGTGCAAAAAATAGTGAAAATAAGTGCACTAACTTTTCTCAGAGATGGCTCAACCGATTTTCACAAACTTAGGTTCAAATGAAAGGTCTTGAACTACCATACAAAATTCCTGAATATTATTTGGATCCGACTTCCGGTTCGGGAGTTATGGGGTAAAATTTGCAAAAAAAAAGAAAATATGTGTTCTAACTTTTCTCATAGATGGCGCGACCGATTTTCTCAAACTTAGATTCAAATGAAAGGTGTTGTGGTCCCATACAAAATTCCTGAATATTATTTGGATCCGACTTCCGGTTTCGGAATTATGGGGTAAAATGTGCAAAAAATAGTGAAAATAAGTGCACTAACTTTTCTCAGAGATGGCTGATGAAACTGATTTTCACAAAATTAGGTTCAAATGAAAGGTCTTGAAGTCCCATACAAAATTCCTGAATATTATTTGGATCCGACCTCCGGTTCGGGAGTTATGGGGTAAAATATGCAAAAATAAGAAAATATGTGTTCTAACTTTTCTCACAAAATTAGGTTCAAATGAAAGGTCTTGAAGTCCCATACAAAATTCCTGAATATTATTTGGATCCGACTTCCGGTTCGGAAGTTATGGGGTAAAATATGCAAAAAAAAAGAAAATATGTGTTCTAAATTTTCTCATAGACCAATTTTCACAAACTTAGATTCAATTGAAAGGTCCTGTGGTCCCATGCGTAATTCCTGAATTTCATGCGGATCCGACTTCCGGATCCGGAAATATAGGGTAAAGTGGGTTAAAAATTGTATACCATCACTGAAAATGGGGAAAAACCTTAAAAAATTCTCTAAATCGACCTCAAATCTTTTCCAATTGATAGTTTTTATCAGTAGACGGTCAAACAAACCGATTTCTGTTATTCTTTCAAGAATCGCAGTATTATATATGATAGTATGATTGATATGAGAAAGGCATCATTACACCACTAGGTGGATTAAAATAGGTTTTTTCGATATAACAGCTCCAAACACTGCTCAGAATCATCAATTCGTTGTTGTTTTTGATCGATTGTGAGCTCACGCGGCACTCATTTTGCACAAAGCTTGCTCATATTTAAATATTCGTGAATAATATGTCCAACACGTTCCTTTGATATCTTTAGGGTGTCAGCTATTTCGATCAACTTCACTTTACGGTCATTGAAAATCATTTTGTGGATTTTTTTCACGTTTTCATCGGTAACAGCCTCTTTTGGACGTCCACTGCGTTCATCGTCTTCGGTGCTCACATGACCAGTACGAAATTTTGCAAACCACTTACGAATTGTTGCTTCGCCCGGTGCAGAGTCTGGATAACACACATCAAGCCATTTTTTGGTATCGGCGGCACTTTTTTTCATCAAAAAGTAGTGTTTCATCAACACACGAAATTCCTTTTTTTTCCTTTTTTTCCACAATAACCAAAGTAGCTTCACTCAAAATGCAATATCTCACAAACTAATAATCAGACAGCTGTCAAATTTATACACGTATCTTTTGAAGGTTGGTACTAACTGAAAATGGTATGGATTTGATTCTAGTGGCGCCCTCTCATAGAAACGATACGAACTTTTCAGCCGATCTGTTAAGGGTGCCAATATTTTCGTAAAACGCAAGTGCTCAAAAGTTTAAGCACATCGAATAATGACCTCATGCAAAATTTGAACTAAATCGGACATGCGTATGGGGTGCTGCCCGGCGGTTAAGGTTTGAAAATTTTCGATCTTGAAAAAGCACCATAGGGGGGAGGAGTACATGAAATTTCCGAAATCGAAAATTTTTTTTGATGCCAATAATCTTAAAATTGCATGAAACGTCGAGATTTAGTGTTATCTCAAAAAAAATTTTTTTTTTAAATGACTGGGTTTTTGATTCCCAGAAAGTCGATATTATCAAAAAAAAATTTTTTCGAGATGACACTAAATCTCGACGTTTTATGCAATTCTAAGACTTTTGGCATCAAAATTTTTTTTTCGATTTCGAAAATTTCATTTCAAAAACTTTCTCTACTATAAACTACCATCACCTTTTCAATTTGTAAACAGTTATGTCAAGTTACTATAAATTTTGAAGTGACAACCCTGCACGATATACAAACTTGAACAAAGCACGCTGTGTGCTAGGCGGGTGCGTTTTCAGCTTCTTCCGTACCAGCACATACCAATGCGTACCGATTTTGCATCATTTTGTATGACAGTTTGAAATTTTTGATATTCATTGCCCAATAATTTCGGAATTGGAAGTCGGATCTGGATGAAATTGCACAGTATCTTTTATGGCACTGAGACCTTTAATTTGAATCATGATTTGTGAAAATCGGTTTAACGATTGCTGAGAAATCGAAGTGAGTTCCGTTTTTTGGAGCTTTTCTTCACTATTACCGGTGCGTTCGGAAGCGGAAACTGTGCACTAGTAGCCCCAAAGTAGATTTATATATCCACCTATTAACAAGGTCTGCCAACTAGATGAATTTATCAGTAATTTTTATAAAAATGTGCACCTCGTTTCGCCATCGTTTGTGAAAAAATACTCATGAAATTTAAACAGGGACTTTTCAAATAATTTCATGACCTTTCATGTGCATCTTTGTTTGTAAAAATCGGTTGAGAAATTTCCGAAAATATGAAGTGCTCATTTTCTTACAGATTTGCACATATAAACCTTTCATTTGAATCTGAGATTGTGAAAATCGGTTGAGCCATCTCTGAGAAAATCGAGTGACATTATTTGTCACATACACACACACAATGGTATATGACATCGGTTTGAAAGTCGGTTTTCACAGTGATTGTATAACCTTTCTATATGAAAAAGGAATAATATTAATAATTCTTTACGATAACGGTGGTAATGAAAGGATCCTTTTAACAATGATTGCATAGCCTTTCTTTATGAGTAAGGGAAACAGCGTTTTGTCGGTTACGTCACTTATACCATTATATCTCTAAAACCGAAAGTGACAGCCTATTGATCTTCTACCATGATTCACAGTTCAAGGGTAGATTAAAAACGAGCCCCGGTTGACGGTTCAATACGTAAGGATCTGGTCTTAAAAGTCAATTGTCGTATGTTCGAGCCCTGACCTAGAAGGATTCTTATTGTCAGTAGGATCATACCACCAGTGATGTAATGGTTGAAACAAAAGGTCAAATTCCACAAAAGTAATGCAATAACAAGGTTGGTTTTTTCAAACAAGCCAAATCGGTTCAGCCAATTTTAAGAAAATTGAGCTGAGTAAAATAAATAGTTCTTTTTTGTTACGTCACTTATATCATTCACCCCGATTCTGTATTTCGTTCGAATCGGATTGTTTCGATCGAATGTAAAAATTGGCATTCTCTAATTCGATCGAGTGATGTTTTTGTATGGAAAACTCGAATCGATCGAGCTACAGAATGCCAAATTTTGAATTCGATCGAAACAATCCGATTCGAACGAAATACAGAATCGGGGTGATTATCTCGCCGAAACCGGAAGTGACAGCCAATCGATCTTCGTACTTGATTCACAACTTAAAAGTAGTTTTCAAACAAGGCTAAGGTTGTTAAGTTCGGTGCAGCCATCTCCGACAAAATTGAGCGGAGAAAAATCATTGAAAAGTTCACACCATACAGACATTTTCCGATCTCGTCGAGCAGAGTTGAATGGTATATAACACTAGGAATGTTCGGCGTTCCTATCAGAAGTTGGTTTTTCCAGCAATTTCATTACCTTTTTCTATAGAAAAAGGGCAAAAATATACAAATGCTTACTGAAATCTGGAGCACTACAAACAATTCAATTTCTCGCGAAGGTTACTTATTCGTGCTAAAATTTCTAACACTTTCTCATCAGATAATAATAATAATGAATTGATCATTATTCTAAAAAGAAACATGATGCATGTTTAAAATCTTCAATTTTGTTAGAAAATAATACACTTCATAAAACGAGGATACCAGTGAAAATAGTATTATGACAATAATGATGATTCGTAATAGCGTCTGTGAACATAGTTATATTTTTAATAATCGTTCAAAAGAAATACTAATAAATTTCACGTCCAGTGCCATGCATTCATAATATTTCCTATTTTAATTAGTAGCATAATCTTGCTCTAGTATCAATTTTCTCGATTGATGCAACTTTTTGGGCGTGGGTTCGAGTATTGCATGCCTGGTTGAGAAACAGTGCTGATTTCCGGTTACCGATAGTACACTGTAAAATGTCATAACAGGGAATTGATTGTTCCGAGCATACCGGATATTCTGGATACCGCGAATATTTTGTCGCTCATTTTCAACAAGCTACGCTGATAATCTCATCAAATGAACGCCCCTTTTCTGTATACCAATCGAATCGGTATATTCCAATTCGGTTGAAATTCAAGATAGGGGTGGTATATAGGTAGAGTCA